>NC_084509.1:5995000-6227500 GCF_024500385.1 Phyllopteryx taeniolatus | reverse complement strand
GCAAACATTTTGGAGAGGAACTGGCTGCAGCTTTCAGGAGGAAGTGGAAGATAAAGGCACATGTCCGAAACATCAAGTCTTCTAAAGGTAAGTAGTATTCCATTTAGGACCATAGCATCCAGTTGTTTAGAAATTATTAACAAATATTTAAAAAATCTCCTTTGATTTCATCACGCCTCTTCATTGCCTTCATTACGGTATTGAGAGTGCAGGTCAGCAAGGGCGGGCTTGGCTAGTGGGTGTTTATATAGAGATGTTTAATAGTAACTGCCCAGATGGGAGGGCACATGGGTGTTCGGGTGGCGGGGGACATTCGGGTTGGGGTAGATGCCAGCAGTGGGCGAGCTCCAGTATGGAGCAGTTGGTCCGAAGAAGTTGGAGGAGGTAACTGGCATGGACGGAGGGTGAGGGGACACAAAGTTGACCTTCTGTTGATGGCTGTGATAAGAAGGCACGTAGGCTAGGTCCGAGGGGTACTTATACATGGACGACTCGGTGGGATGCGGTTGCAGCGCCTGGGCGATGCCATGGAAGTCAAACTTATAGGCATAGCGTTTGCCGTGCACCTTGGTCATGATGTTTTTGTCGTAGTAGTAGCGCAGCGCACGGCTCAGTTTGTCGTAGTTCATGTTGGGCTTGCTCTTGCGCTCGCCCCAACGGCGCGCCACCTCGTCCGGGTCCGTCATCTTAAACTCGCCGTTGGTGCCCTCCCAGGTGATGCAGCCGGCGTTGGCGCTGTCCGACAGGAGCTCCAAGAGAAATTGCCAAAGTTGGATCTGGCCTGAACCTGATGAGCAGAAGGAGAGGTGTCATCGGTGAGTGAGAGACGCACCGGAACGTTGTTTGGAGAAATTACAGATGTGTTACGGATAATCAACATTCTTACCAGGATTGGCTAGGCGACTACTGGTGGGACCAAGTATCTGGTAAGGATCTGTGAACAAAAGCAGACGTGTTAAAATGCTCATGAAAAGAACTCGGACTTGCACTAATTGGCAAAGAACAGAGAACTAGACATGGGAGGAAAACAGACTAACATATATTGGACTATTCCACTGTGAGAATGTTTTTTTTTAAAGTAATATTCAACAAAATTGTTGCTATACATATTCAAATTTAGATGAAATATATTTTATGGGCGGCACGGTGGACGACTGGTTAGAGCATCTGCCTCACAGTTCTGAGGACCCGGGTTCAATCCCCAGCCCGGCCTGTGTGTAGTTTGCATGTTCTCCCCGTGCCTGCATGGGTTTTCTCCGGGCACTCCGGTTTCCTCCCACATCCCAAAAAAATGCATGGTAGGTTCATTGAAGACTAAATTGCCCGTAGGTGTGAATGGTTGTTTGTTTATATGTGCCCTGCGATTGGCTGGCAACCAGTTCAGGGTGTACCCCGCCTCCTGCCCGATGATACCTGGGATAGGCTCCAGCGCTCCCGCGACCCTTGTGAGGATAAGCGGCTCAGAAAATGGATGGATGGATGGATGTGTTGGGGTTATTTTCCTTAGCACAATAGGTCGATACTGATGACCTTGAACACATTTCTGATGTTATCTATAGCTTTGAAATTTTCGTATTGACCAAATACATGTTACAAATATCCACAACATTTCCTGAAATTTCCATAAATTGACATATGACTGTAAAAAATAGCATTATTATTTCAAATCCCCTTGATAACCTGAATTATTAACATCTTGGGATGTCAAAATATCTATACCTCACGGTTTGGTTTTATCATGGTCTTAATCTCACGGTACGATAATTATTGCGATATCGTGGGAAAGCTCGGTACAGGTGGGGCAAAGAGGCGATTGCAGGAGAACCGAAAAACCTCTCTTTTTCTTGCGAGCCGAGTCCTTCTCAATAGACTAGTAGTTTCTGTGTGTTTTTCCACAGGTTTTTGTGAAAAAGACATCTTCAAATAATTTACAACCGTGCACCTCTGTCCCCTTTTCATCCAATGTTCACATTCAAATACGATACCTCCAAAGCGCTATTATTGCTGCAGTAATAATAACTGTCCATTGAGAAAATGTCTGTTTACTAATTTAACAGTATTTATTGTCATTCATTCATTCATTCATTCATCTACTGTTCCGCTTATCCTCACTAGGGTTGCGGGCGTGCTGGAGCCTATCCCAGCTATCATCGGGCAGGAGGCGGGGTACACCCTGAACTGGTTGCCAGCCAATCGCAGGGCACATAGAAACAAACAACCATTCGCACTCACATTCACACCTACGGGCAATTTTGCCCTGCATGTCTTTTGGATGTGGAAGGAAACCGGAGTACCCGGAGAACATGCAAACTCCACTCAGGCGGGGCCGGGATTTAAACCCCGGTCCCCAGAACGGTGAGGCAGATGTTCTAACCAGTCGTCCCCCGTTATTTATTGTCATATTTTTTTTAATTTGAAACATTAGAAATGGGATACTGGCTACTAACAGTGATTTATTTGCTTGATTCCAAACATTCCAGTGGAGCCAGAATGGCAGGAACACTCTTACGCACCTTTAGAAACAAGCAAATAACAAGAAATGAAATAATCGTGGGACTCCTGCTTAGTTTATTTTCCTCAGCTGAATAAGCTGATTAGTAAGATGATTTATTTTTTTCCAATCAGCATGAAATATGGACGTTTCATTTGAAGAGAGGAAAGTATGTTCGATGATTTATTTATTATTGATGTTGGTTGTATGGAGTGGACCTATTATGTAATTTTTCTGGACTAATGGGATGGATTGGCAGATGGATATGTTGTAACGGGAGTCTGAATCGTTATTCTCTCTCCGTGTGATGTTCATTCACGACTTGAGCGAAACACTCACTAGCACACCACTAAAGAGTGTTATGCTTCGCCGGATCATCTCTTTGATGAGGCGGGGGCGGCGGCACAAGGAGACCTGATTGTGAAACGATGTAGTGCGCCGTAGCAAGTTGCGATGCTTCTGCATCCCTTCCAACACGAGCCTTTCGGTCACGTGAGCCAGTCAGCCAATCAGTGTATTTCTTGTGACATACCCACATGGTCACATGGGATATACGTCCAGTTGGGTGTGTTTACACTCAAATGAGGAAGTGAAGCGCTCTTGAAACCTGGCTAAGCGGCGTGGCTTCGTATCGCCATCCCAAAACTACATTTTAAGCACGTTTCATTATTTTATATCGGGAAAAGACCATGACGATATCAAGGCACTTCGAACTCCATGATATCTCGATATCGTGAATATTGTGACATCCCGATTAACATCATGATCATATGTTTCTGTGTTTAGCAAGCTTTCCTATGATCCCAACCTTTTTAAAATAGGATAAAGATTCTGAAAGTTTTGGGGCCAGCCAGTTCAGGGTGTACCCTGCCTCCTGCTCGATGATAGCTGGGATAGGCTCCAGAGCTGCCGCGACCCTTGTGAGGATAAGCGGCTCAGATAATGGATGGATGGATGGAAGTTTTGGGGCCATCTCTTCCAACTTCTCACCAATCTTGTTACGATACATCAAATGGATGTCCTTTTCTAAGGAAATACGGGCGTTTTTTTATGCAGATTGCTGTTCGTGGACACAATCCCATCAATTAGATCGAATTCTGATTCGCTAACACATGCACAGTGGTGAGAAGAAAACTGACCAGTGTGTACTAGTCATTTATTATAGCCTACCACCGCTAGTTAGAACGAAGTTAGAACTATACTTATTTTAAGTTAGAACTGCACTCATTTTAAAATCAGTCTACAAATTTGCAGGGTTTGCCACATTGATGGCAAACAAAAACGGGTCAAGGGCTGATACCTGGTTGAGCTCTGGGCTGCTCGGTAGTCTTGGTCACATTCTGAGTCACAACTGGTGAGCCTGCAGAATGCGAGAGAGTGACAAAGAAAAAATGATTGGATGTAACCACGCACACATTGATTGGCACATTAACTTCATGTCTTGGGGACAGAATTGGCCACAATGTCTAACATCCATGAACTTGGATTGTGCAGTGCTTTTAGTCCTCACCTTTGGCGCTGTGCATGTTGTTTGACCATCCTGTTCGCCGTACAGCATCATATGAAGGGTCTAACAAAAAAATAAAAAATGGACGACAGCATTTAGGCGGGCCATGTCTAAAATGCAGTAATGGCTAAAATTGGGATTTCTGTGCAAAGTGCTCTCTTGCCTTCCTGGTTACATCGGAAGCACAAAAAAAGGTGACTTTGTTGGTTGTATTTGTTTTTTTCATATTGTATGTTTTTTTATATTGTATTGTATGTAACAAAATGGGTTGTTAAATTATGGCTCACGTTTTAGCCATTTTTTTCCTTAAATTGGTCAAATAAAATTGATTTATTCATCTTTTAATTAATCTATCTTAAAAAAAAATTTAATGAGTTTATTGTAAATAAAATATATTATTTAATTTATTTGATCAAATAATTTGTTAATTAATGATAAGTAAATAATTATAAATACTGTAATACACTTACAAATGAAATATTAGTTGATTATTAAAATAGACAATTTTACAAACATATTTTAACCTCATGCATGAATGTGCTGGCCCATCTGTTCGTTTTAAATACCCACCCCTTGTATACAAACTATTCACTTAAAAAAATGGGGAGTCCTGAGGCAATGAGTCACTGCACGCCATTATCATGTCAATCTGAAAGTCTTTGTCTGCTACAAAGATCCTATATTTGGCCAAAATGACAAAGCGGTTCAGGCCGGTTTTGGATGATTGGGGTTACATCACAATAATAAAAGAAAAAGGAACCCATAAAATTTGTCTGATTTACTAGCCTTGGTTGTGTTAAAACTAAAAAGTATTAAGTACTCACTAGAATGCTCTCGTCTAGTGGTTCTTCAACTTTTGATACCAAGTACCACCTTAAAAAATACTTAGCTCTCCAAGTACTACCGTCATGACTGACATTAAAATACGTTGGTGTAATAGGCCCACGTGTTCATCAAAAACTATTCCTAAAAAGTATATTTAATATTATAGTAAGCCACTGTCACATTATGCAGTTTAAACATTAGACCGGCAGTATGTAACTATAAAAAAAAATCATTTTCAGCTCCTCTAACACTGAATTTTTCAGTATTTGATTTTTTTATATTTAGTGAACACCTGATTCATTTGCCGCACTAGCCCACGTGGTGGAGCACCGCAAATGACGGCACGGGAATGACGCATTTTACCTGCAAATGGGAGACGCACTGCCCCTTGTCTTTTGTAAAAAGCTTACTAAACACATTGTTTAGCGTTTGTGTAGCAGAAAATAATCATACAAAAGTTACTGTGTAAACAAAAGCAATAATAATAATAATTGCCTTGAACGAACAAAGCCTCTTTCCGAGGACCCCTTAGCTGCCCAACAAGTTGCCTGACGTAAAATAATCAAAGTTCAGCTGCATCCAAGCAACACATGCACAAAACGCAGCAATAATAGTGAATTTACAACAATTTCCTCTTCCGAAGAATCCATCTTTTGTTCCCACAGGCTGTCCTTCAAACCAGAATCAAAATGTTGTAGAATCATCACATACAAGGGCCCCCCTACGTCAATATCGAAGCGACGGTTCCTGTTGTTGTAATACTGAATTCCAGCTTAGGGGGCGACAAAATTTAGGGATCATAGCTTTAACACTGAGCGTATATAGAGTCGTAAATAAAAAAATCCATCCATCCGAGCCCAGACTTCCCTCTCCCCAGCCACTTCATCCAGCTCTTCCAGAGGGTTCCCGAGGTGTTCCGAGGCCAGCCGAAGAGACGTAGCATGTCGAGTCGTACGTGGGGTTTCCTCCCGGTGGGACATGCCCGGAACACCTCACCAGGGAGGCGTCCTGGAGGCATCCTAATCAGATGCCCGAGCCACCTTATCTGGCTCCTCTCAAGGCGGAGGAGCAGCGGCTCTACTCTGAGCCCCTCCTGGATGACCGGGCTTCTCACCCTAGCTCTAAGGAAGAGCCTGGACATCCCGCCTGTTGCTCTCCTGTTCCAGTCTTCCCTCACTTGTGAACAAGACACCAAGATACTTGAACTCCTCCACTTGGGGTAGGATCTCATCCCCGACCTGGAGAGGGCACTCCACCCTTTTCTGACTGAGGACCATGGTCTCTGATTTGGAGGTGCTGATTTTCATCCCAACTGCTTCACACTCGGCTGCGAACCGCTCCAGTGAGAGCTGGTGATCACGGCTTGATGAAGCCAACAGAACCACATCATCTGCAAAAAGCAGAGATGCCAGTCCAACCCTCACCAGATACGAATCCGACTTACAAAAAAATACATTCAATTAAAATGTATTGCACATAAGTTAAATAAAATCTGTACCTCAAAAACGTAAAAACAAATCTAAAACATTGAATGCAAATGTATTGTTAGATACAACAAAACTCTACTTAACAAAAGTACCAAAAAGAAAAAAAGTAAGCCACGGTAACATTATGCACAGTTTGAACATTTAATTCAGTAGTTGTGTTATCCATACCGCACTTTGAGAATCAATGCTGTAGTCATATTACAATGACAATTTTCAACATTCACAACATCCAACATTCATTATCGCTTTGTATGTATTGATAATTCATCCTCACTGTGTACCAGACTATTTGTCCAGTACCAACAGCACATTAATCAACTATGGAGAACTCGGCCGAAGTGGCTCTTGACAGGATATCTGGCCGTGGCAGTGTTGTTGTGTTTGGCACACAGGGACGATTGTGGCACACTGTTAGACAACGATTACAGTTAACCGGGCACCTTGCGACATCCCTCGCCACAAATGAAAGGCAAATTAACGGCCACAGTTCACAGTTCCATGTGCAGCGCGTTCACTTCCTCCCTTCATGAAACCTTGACAAATGGCCAATCCTGGCTCACTTTTGCGTGGATTCTGCTGTGTATCTGGAGAGCCTCTACTAACAATCATTCACTCTGACACAAACAGGTAAAACAGAGGATGTGATGAGCCTCCTGGCTGAGTCTCAATGCTATACTCATAGTGCACCTGGCCAGCACCTTTTGATGACTTGTATTATCCTCAACAGTTGCCAGAACACACAGAATTCTAAAGTGTTTGACAACCACACATTTTCTTTCTCTTTCTCTTTTCTCTGCTTTTTTTCTTTCTTTTTTTCAATTCAAATTTCTCCCAGAAGGCAAGAGAGGTGTAAGAGTGATGACAGAGGTCACGACTGGGATCCACATGCTGTTTTCAAGGTCAAGAGGCAATCCCTTTTCCCATCAGTGGAATTGGACATTTTAAAAAGCTCTCAAGTTCACAAGGCAAGTTTGGAAAGTCTATATACTTTTACATGGATATATGACTGTTAAGATATAAAAAGATATAACACTGCTCAGATATGAAATATGTCTGGAATGTATGGGACTCAAGGACATACAGTAGAACTCTATATGTATGTATGTACAGTATAGGGAATTGGTGTTATTTAAGGTTGTATGCATTGGTGAACAGATTATAGCTTATATAGTTATTTTATCACCAACAGGGGCATTCAAGATCATATAAACTAAACCGAAAACATGTCAGCGTCCTCATCACCCTCATTGTAAACCTTTTATTCATCATATGCAATGATTTAATGGAATATATTATGTCATTTTGTCACTATATCACATTGTACAGTTTGTTGTCTATATGTATTCATTAGTATTTGCTTTCATTTTGCTTAGTTTTTTAAAATCTGTTTTCTGCAGTCAGGTCGGCATTGAAAATGAGACTTGATTGCAATGGCCTTACCTGGCTAGATCAATAAATCACATCCGAATCAGACCCTTATCCACTGTGCGATATTGCCCTCTTGTGGAAAAATATATGTTGACAGCTCAACGAACAAAATCCACCTCTTCTCCCATCTAAGAATAATCAAATACTGTTCTGCATTTAAGAAAATGCAACTATAACTTCTCTTTGAAATAAAGTTCAACTCTGAAAGTGTCATTCTCTAGTCCAAAAACGTATTTTAAATGGATAATTAATGTCATATATGGTTTCTAATAGTTCTCGAGAAAGGGGAAAATTCCTGCTGCAGAATAATCTTTTCATCTCATTAATTATTTTCCACCTATTAAAGATTTAAAACCCTAAAATATTTCACCAAAGGCCCCATTCCGGGGGATAATGTTCAAAGTGTAGTAAAATGGCAATTGAGAGCGTAGATATAAGCATGAATGCGATGGATATTAACTTGCAAAAAGTCATTATAATGATGAAAAGAGGAGAAAAAAGAGCAAAACGGGACAAAGAACAAGCGGGCTGCCGTGGCTGAGGGGGCTGTCAGGTCCAATCTGGTGCAGGCTGAGGAGCAGCGAGTCCTGGGAGACTTGTGTTTCCTGCCTACCTCGCCTGAAGACAACCTCTCTTTGTTTTACTGCCCCCCCCCCCCCCCCCCCCCAAAGCACCAACACACACATCCACTCGACACCACCTAGAAAGAAACCCAACAAGGAACAAGGTCTGCTCCAGCTACACGCAGAGAAGATGGTGGATTAATATGAGACAGAGGAAGAAATAAATCATTTGTGGCAAGAAAATATTAGAAAAGAGGACAAAATGTTTGGAATTCAGAAGGAAAACAATAGTAATGAACATCCTAGTGAGGACAGGCCGAGCCCTGCTAGTGTTTTATGCTCATAAATAGCCTTTAGCGGCTTACTGATATCAATTCGAAGTTGATATCCAACACAACAGTGTGACTGAAGAATGAAGTAGGGACGCTACAGAATGTGTGACACCACAATCCGCTTTTGTAACTCTTGTTTACGTGGAGTTCACCGCAGCGAGAGCTTGCGAGAGAGGAGCGAAAGCACAGAATGAGAAGCAGCACATGTCAAACATACACAAAAAAACAAAAACAAAAACTCAAGTGGTCTGGGGGCAATGCAGAGCAGGCCAGCCGCGCAGACGTCGACCCAAAAGTGCAACCGCCAAACACCCCTGCCCTGTCCTACCTCCCTTCGCCTTCATTTTTCCAGGCTTTGCTCTATGACTCGAGCCAGTTTCCACTCTTGTCTGGGGTGTGGTGCACGCTCCTGGGAGACTTGACTGCACGACCAGTTAGTAAAAAAACAAGGCCTGAGTGCTAGACGCAGGGAGGGCGAGAAAGGTAGAAAGACATGATGAGAGAGAAAGAGGTGGGTTATACATATTCTACATATTCAATGAAAGAGAAGAGGAGAGAAAGAGAGAGACGAGATCCCTTTTACTGAAGAGAAGCCTGGCACAAAAAAAGCAAAGTCACATCTTGGATGGACGCTTTTAAAGAACAGTGAAACATCATATTTTTCTTGGCAAAGCAAACCATTAAACTTCATAAACACATTCTTTCCTCATATAGAAGTTGGGGGCACCTACTTATGCAACTAACTCTATTAGGAGCAATTAGGGTGCATTTATTGTACAATGGCTTTTTCTAATACTATATTAAATGTTATTATTGTTATCAATGGCACCGTGGTTGACTGGTTAGCACATCCACCATCCTTTGTGGTGTTTGCGTGTTCTCCCCGTGCTTGTGTGGGACTAATATTTTTGTCATATAAAATGTAAAAATAAGTGAACCACTGTAAAAGTAGTTGCCTTTTGAAGATATCTGACAGATGTAAGGAACGTGAGGGTGTTGGGAGAGTGATGCTGTCACCTAGTTTTATAGGTCTTGCTGAAACTCATCTCTGGTGTATTGTATATTACATTTGGTGATATTTAATTGTACGGTTCATATTGTAGTGAGTTACATTGTTGGTTGTCATTTGGTCATGGTCAAGCTTTTCCATCACCGTTACCCCTCTGGTGACATGCCCAAAAAGAAAGACACATTTTCACTGGCCTGAAGTCTAACAGGAATGTTTGATGTCAAACACAATGTCGTTTTTTTTTTTTTTTTTTTTTTTTATTTTGAGGTATTGATTGATTGGATAGTCGTCGAACTTTTGGGGCGTTCCACTTAATTCTTTCCGGGTTAGGCCTGAAATGCTTTTTCAGGCCACTTTTTGAGGAAGTCGCCCTTCCCACAAACATCAACCACTGTCTTTCCTCATGCACTGACAAAAAGTGGACCAGTGAATATGTTTCAAGCCATAAATCCAGCATTGCATATAGAAACCAGTTTTTAAATTTAGATTAAAACAACTGGAAATGACCTACTAAAGTATATCATGTATTGCCATAAGATACAGATACACGTATAGATTAAAGCTAGAAAATATGAAATCCGTTTAGTACAACAAAAACAAAATAAACAGCAAAAAAAATTAAAAAAAAGTATGCCTGATTGACACTCAATAAAATATTTTTATATATTTCACTTTCACAGTAAGTAACCAGATGCAGACTGACACAGGACCAATTTTGGATCCTGACACTAAATTTGGAAAAGGCTGGTCTAAAGCAGCGTAACATGCTACAAGGAGACGTGCAGCACGTGCACACACATGCCAATCCACAAGCAGACAAATTTTATAGACAGACGCACGCACAGTCCCACAGACAGACAGACACTCACACCCTTTCATTGCTGCTACATTCCGTGTTTCATACGCTGCCTTTTATTCATAACATTGCATTTTACACCGCAGTGTCTGGGCCAGATTACGGGTTGTCTCATGCGGGATACTCATGCTTACTCGACCCCAAAGAGTCTGCAAAGTATTTTGGCTCCTCTCGACTGGCAATATGAGCATGAACATCTGGCAGTGTTGATCTGTGAAACTGTCCGATAAAGGCCTATCCTGGAACAAACTTTGTTTCATATTGCCTCACATTTTTACGACATTTTGGCGTGAAAAGCTGCGGTTGACTTCTGCAGATAATTATACCAAATATATAAACAAAAAGCCAGACGGGCTGTCACTGCTTTGCTAAAAATGCTGCATTTTGTCCCCTCCCCCCAAGCATTATCTTTTACAGGTTTTCCAATCAAACAGCAAGCAATTTGCGGCTCCTTAAAAATTCTTGCATTCTAAAGTAAAGGCATTAATTATGCTTAAAAATAATGCTTTATCCTTAAATATGACATGCTAAGGTCTTTCCACTCCTACAGACAACAACATTGTTTATCTTTGTAAAGTATTGGACAAATTTGTGATAGAGATTGTCAGCACTGGAGTTTCTCAATCCTGTATTCTCCAATTCAATGTCAACATTTGCGTTGTTCATTTATTTTTATTTTTTAGATTAACTTCTTATTATACTCATGTGACAATTTTGAATATCAAAATGAGATACAATATGTAATCATCGTTAAAAATAAATTGCAAAATGTACCTTATTTTTGCACTTGTATAACTAATAGAATATTATTAAATTATTATATTATTATTCATAAATATTCCATTAAAATAGTTGGTCATCCAATGTCCTTAAACTGACAGTCTTCAACCTTATTTTCCATCAACAAATATAAATTGCGGTAACTTAAGAATTGTACAAAATTCCCAGAGAATAGAGACTTAAAACATCGCTACAGAAATGGATTGCTTTCTACGACTGGATGCAAACGTAAGTGGAAAATATCTGAAAAACAGAGTTCAAGTGCTTTTGGGAAAAAAAAAAAAAAAAACAGGAAAATGGTATGTTTCCCCTTGTAATTTGATAGCTGTTCTGATCTTTTATAAAATTTGGCAAATGATCGATATTAGAAACTGTGCCCATACTCAAGAAAAGTTATAAACGGCAAGCTAGACCACAGGTAGTTCTAGGTATTTACTAACTGCATTATTTCGGGGTCAATAAGGTTTGTTTTGAGGATATTATGTGACTGTATCCTCTTTTTCTTAGTTGTGAGGTGGCTGTACATTGGTACAAGTACGGACAGTCAGGCAGCCCGTAATAGAAGTCACCTCTTGTGAAAGGGAAATGCTCTTGAAGGGAGTGACCCGCTATCCGTGCCAGTCCAAATACCTGGTGCTGAGAACAGGAAGGCCGGGGTCGAGGGGTGACCGAGCAGAATCTTATCTGCCCTTCCCAAATGGGCGATCGTACTGTATAGAATCCTCACGACTTTGGCCCGTTACCGCTCGCCGCCTGAGGCAGATAACGAGTCCAAGGGCATTCTCGGACACTTATCAGATGCAGAGTTTCCTCTTTTCCTGCCTGGATGGGACTCTCATCCTGCTAGTTGTGCTATCATTGTTGTTGCAGTGCACTCTCGCTCTTCTGGTGGTGACACCATATGGCCGACATAAAGGATGTGTAGCTTTCTTTTTGCAATGGGAGATTCGGCCATGTTTGTGTTATGTCAGCATAGTAATGTTTGTAGAGTGAAAAAGTATCTGCAGGAAGTCATTCTGGGCGTCGTCCTAAAAGGCTTAGTTCGGCTTTTTGCTATGATTTTATTGGAAATGTCTCATGCAAAAAAATTAATAGCTGGTTTAAAAACACAAAATCTGGATTAGTTTGAATAGGACTAATTTATTTGGAAAAATGCCTCTAACGTTGCACAAAACGTCACAATCGTCACGCATATCACAAGAAACCGAAGTTCAATGAGCGAAGGATAAACGTTTGCTTTTTCTTTGGATTTTTTATTTTGTATTTTTTTGGGTGACACTTATTCCTAAAGAAGCATAACCAACAAGGGGTGATTGGAGAAGAAGAAGAATATTATTGACAGTTAAATGAAGTATGCAGTAAACTTACTCAGATTCAAAGACGGCAGCGTCACCAGGATGTTTTTTTCTTTATGTGAGTTGTTTGATAATTAAGAAGAAAAAAGTATCAGGATGAATTGAGATGGAGTGTTTGTTTTCGCATAAAAACGATTGTTAAAGTGTTAAAAATGCCTGTACATCAATCAAGATTTTACCATGGCAAGCATTTTCGAGATCCGTACAAATTGTATGTTGACCATCATTTTAGGACAGATTGTTTTTATTTCAACCACACCAGGTGTTCTTTTAGTTGTGTAAAATTGCAGTGTTCCCAAGATTTTGGTTATTTTAGTTGGCCAAAATATTATAAACACTTCTCGGTATGCTTTGAAGTGGACCCCGACATACTCGCAGTTCGGCTCTTGCATATTCATCTATTTAAATTTTCTTTTCAATTTTTTTTCTTTCTCTTTTCTAAATTGTGTTTTATTTTATTCTTTTTGTTTTTTTCTTTTTTTGGGGGGAGCAACCAACCTCAAAATTGTTTATTGGTGGTTTATTCCCACCTACTCAAGAATTGTTTGGGCTTTACATTTTTTTTCCCTATCCGCTTGGGTCTACTGTTGTACACCACGACAGTCAACAATACTGTTGAATAAATACCTAATTTAAAAAGGCAATCAAAACTCAGCAGACGTGCCATACTACATATTTTTTTTTTTTTGGATGCAGCATTTGTTAAAATTTATTTATTTTTGGATGTTTTAGAGTGTGCAGGTGTACATTGCGTATAAAAAGTCTACACACGCCTGAAACCTTTTCTACCACCATTAATATAACCTTTAACCTGCAAAACTGCATTGGTTTTTGTTTCATCTTTTCGAGAGGGGAAGTGGGAAAACAAACATCTTACATAATGTGGTTGCACAAGTGCGCACACCCTCGTATAACTGGGATGTGGCTATGGACAAAATGACTAGTCAGTGTTATCGCAAAACCTACAAGGTTCTTCTAGAACGTAAAACAATCTCTGCAAAAGCCCACTACATCATCTGATATGTATTTGGGGTAAATCAGAGGCACTCTAAATGATGGCAGGTGAGTGCTGACTCCGATTTAACATGAGTTTGAATGTGATTGGTTAATTCCAAAGACAGCCGCATTCCAGTTACAAGAGGGTGTTCACGCTTGCGCCCACATTTTTTCAGTCATTTAAATTTGTACTTATTCTCTCAAAAACATTTATTTAATCAGCTGAGCTTTACAGGTTATGGGTTACATTAATGGTGGAAAAAGTTGTTGTCTCTTTTTTTTCATATCACAAAAACCTGGCATTTAACTGTGTGCATAGACTTATAATATCGACTGTACCTATGTTTCCCAAAAAAATGCAAAAAGTCTTCTGACTGCTGCCCTCTTTTCAACCATCACATGTACACACTCACTACCCATGATCAATACAATGTGCTCTGAGTAGCCAATCATCCTCCTGGTTCATACACATTGTTGCCTCAGCACCTGTCACTGATGCATATCCACCTCTTGCCTCTTTTCCACAATCACTGCATTCACCGTCAGTCTTCACCCCGCCTGCTGCGGCTGGAACTCATCAGCACGCCTCTTTTCAGATCGTTGTTAATATTCTCCTATTCTCTCCAAGCTGGCTTGTCTCATTTTGACACACAAAAGCTACACCTGCCACTTTAGCTTGTACAAAAGCGAGCAGGGAAAGTGCCTTCGACTTGTGTGAGCACCCCTCCAAGCAATTTACTGACTTTTACTTCCCCTTTTCTCCTTGTTTTCCTCTTCCATCTCTTTGTAGCTCACACCCCTTTCCCATTTATGAATAGAAACATGAATTCCAACCAGAAACAATAACAAGAAGTGCTCCTACCTTCTTTGGCAGTCAGACGTGGGGATGGGTCTGTGTGAGATGGTGTATTGTAGGATAATGATGAACTACCTGCAAGGAGACAAAATTAGCATTAAGAGCTAACAAAACTGTAAAATTGATAAAAACACTGAATGAGAAATGTAAAGGAATACAGTATGTCTTAAAGCAAGAGTGGGGAACCTTTAGGCATTTGATTCAACCCATCATGGAATTCTGAAAGAAAATAAAACCTCAAAGGAACTGATATATAAACCAGTGAATACTTATATTATTATTATTAATAATAATAATAAACGTTTGTTTGGGCATTGCATCATATATTTTTGAAGGTTTTGTATAGCACTTTGCTGACTTTATAACAACACTGAATAACCCCTGATTGGAAAAATGTTGCACTCCCATGGCCTAAACAAGCGCACTGCTATTGTACTGTAGTTAAATATAGAAAGAACCAATAGGTGGCACTAGATGCCCCATTAGCACTCGGCTGCTCTTATTATTCTGAACTGTGGTCCCATTTTGGACATAACAAACTAATCAGTAGCATTTGTATACTATATGACTGAAGTACTGAACAAACTAAATGCAGCAAGATGCGAACTCAGTCGATGCCCCTAAAATTTAGGAACAACTCCAGAAATCAGTCAGCATTTTCATTGCAAAGTCTAACCCTGAATAATAAAGGCTGCCTAGTCATTTCACCTTATGTAGCAGAACCCGGCGGTGCATTCCTGCACTTACACAGGCACCCTGGGCGGCACCAAAATGCTCTCTTAATTTTAGCTGCCCCAGGCATAAATCAGAGAGTGGAAAAACAGACCCAAAAAAATGCACAGAGAAAACACAAGAGCTGCTACTGCGTGGAGCGTGTTAAGATTTAGCACTGCTGAGTTGGGAGGAAAGTTTTCTTTTTTTCTGAATTGGACAAAATGAATAACGGTGGAGAAAAGTTTGTGTATGATTTGATTCAGATCCTCTGTGCTAGTGTTGAGGGGGATGGAGTAGCCAACTAGGGCTCTGTTTTTTTAAGGGGTAGAGCTAAAAGGGGAGAGGGTTGCTCCACAAATGTACGCTAGCCTACCAACACCCCACCCCTCCTAGTTCTACCTATTCCACGGCACCCCCAAGGCTCTGGGTCTCGTTTAGAGACCTGGGGCCTCAGAACAGGGGAACCATTGTATGAGGCAGGGTCCCTGCACAGCAATCAAACGCAGCTCCTCATACAAAAATAATTCCTCATCCTGAGAGCAGGCACGCAAGAGTCAAGCGAGCCACCAAAGCAAGTGTGTTTGGAATAAGGCAGAAAGTGTATAAGGGAAAAGATGAACCGAAAACGGGGGTGACTGAGGGGAGAAGGAAAAGGGCTGTTTAACCCTTTTCCTACTGTGCGCCACATATGTGGGCTGACCCAGACAGGCAAACAGGCAGCATTGCTGAGAAAACCTCAAACCATCCCGCAGAGAAGTCCAGCATCGTTGTAGCATTGGAGAGGGAGAGCAAGGAGGGGTGAGAGCAAGTGAGAGAGAGGCAAATGACAGGGAATTTTGACTATGCTGCATATTTTTTGGACGACCTCTTCCTTTCTTCGAAAACAAACACGTCCTGCTAATCTGACAGCACAGTGGCCCACGAGAACTCCCCCCCTGTATTTCTTGTTCTAGACTATGTAATGTAACTGTTGTTACGAAAAAGAAGGTCCTCCAGTTAGGCAGGGCCTAACACTAACAGAGTTCGGTCTCAAGCATCTCGATGGACCTTTGTCAATCCAGGTTGTTTATTCTGTGGAACCACAGGATATCATCACCTAAACATGTGGCATAGACTTTGTCAACAACCAGAGGTTCCAAGTAAGTCACTTAAGAGTACCGAACTATTTATAGAGAGACAATAAGGCTACTGTCACAAGAATGTCATACTATGCTATAATATAATGGTTTTGACAGTTCGAGTTCCCATTTATTCTGGTTTAGAATCCGATTTTCCCTTAGGAAACAATGGAAATGGCGGCACGGTGGGCGACTGGTTAGAGCGTCAGCCTCACAGTTCTGAGGACCCGGGTTCAATCCCCGGCCCCGCCTGTGTGGAGTTTGCATGTTCTCCCCGTGTCTGCGTGGGTTTTCTCCGGGCACTCCGGTTTCCTCCCACATCCCAAAAACATGCATTAATTGGAGACTCTAAATTGCCCGTAGGTGTGACTGTGAGTGCGAATGGTTGTTTGTTTGTATGTGCCCTGCGATTGGCTGGCAACCAGTTCATGGTGAACCCCGCCTCCTGCCCGATGACAGCTGGGATAGGCTCCAGCACGCCCGCGACCCTAGTGAGGAGAAGCGGCTCAGAAAATGGATGGATGGATGGAAACAATGGAAATCAAATGGAACTTTTGTAATCATCCTAAAACCTTTATCAACTGTCATTTAAACAATCCTAAGTCTAATACAAGTTAACCACTGGTAATATGAAAATGTAAAAAAAACTAATGAAATATGAACCGCAATCAGCATAAGAATAAAACAATTACAAGCCAACCACACACCCAGAATCCTTTGATGTGAAACTGACTCTTGCGATACTTAGTGACGTCTCGCTGGAATGAATTCGTGACTGCCAAAGTTTTGTGCTATTTAAATTCATATTTGTCCCAAAAATGTTGGTCTAATGATACAACCTTGGAGGTTCCATTATATTGGGAAGAGTAACTTGCTTGAGTTTTGGTTGGAATATACTGCACATTTTGACAAGCAAAACACCAAAACATTACATTAAGAAAATTAAAGATGTACCTCTGTGTTTGTACAAGAATAACAATTAAGTTTCTCAGAATTGTAGCTACCTCTATATAAAGACTGGCAAGAACATCAGCTACACCTACAGAATCGTATGACGTCCAATACAATAACTGTACTAAAATCAGTCTTTGCAATAGGTTTATTTTTTTTGGCTGTAGTTCACCTTGACGTCAACGATGGTGTACTGTAGTGCTTTCTTGACAGACTTCCATGCAGGCAATGTGGGTTCCAATACCCACTCAGTGATGGTGTGTATGGCTGTATTTATATGTGTCCTGTGAACGACTGGCGACGAGGCCAGTGTGTACCCTGCCTTGCACCCTAAAGTCTGCTGGGTAAGGCTTTAAGAGACATTGAAAGTTGATGGATGGATGGATGGATGGACAATATGTCTCAGTGTGGAACTACACCTAATCTGATTTTTCTGATATGTTGGCTTCTATTAAACTTAAATACAGCTCCTGTGTTGGAGTTCATTATATTACCAACAATGTCCCCAATTTTTTGTTTAAATTTTGAAGTTTGTCTGTAGTCAGAGCTCAGGCATGGATGTACTGTAAATTGTAAGTTGAAAAAAATCATCTACAGCTTGAGAACTAATGAAATAATTAACAAAAATTGCGGAGATTACTATGTATTCACCCTTGCATTATCATTTACATTTTCAGTGATATGCGGTCTCTCGCGCACTATAGCTCTGAAGCATTTTTCAATCGATATTGATTTGAATGGTCTTTGGAACCACAAACAGTAAAGGTTACTTGACCGCATAACACGAAACCATAGTCCCCCATTCAGCACCCCCTTGACCCAACACGGGATAAACATGATCGAAAAAGGATGAATGGATGGATGTAGGTTCAGAGAAAAGTTAGTGGAAGAAGCATACATACTGTATAAAACAGTCGCCTGTCATGAGGTCTGTACATCTAATGAACCAATTGTCCAATATCAGCATTCCTGTTTGGCAGAAGCCATCTGCATCTCCACTTATTTCAAAATGATATAAATTCTTGCAGCGCTGAATGTCTGAAGGCCCACGTTAAAGTGAGCAGCTGCATACTAGCTCTGTTGTGGCGGCTAGCAGAAGACGACTAACAGTATAGGGCGCAGAGCCAGACCAGCCAGCCCCTGCACACCAATGATAACCTGCCAGTAGAAGGAACTAATGTGCAAGGAGCTCAATAAAAATGTTGCAAGGGTAAAAAGAGAGAGAGAAACATTTTCCCTACTCAGCCTTCAAGGCCAGATGTTTATGGTCTGTATAAACTATTAAGGATTAGAGAATGTCCCCCACTCAGCAACAGTGCGGTGCAGAAGCCCAGACTTATCGCTCGTTTTTTTCTTCCACTTTCCCATTTTGACTCGATTCCCACTGTAATCCGTCCAGATACACAAGAAACGGCAACAGTTGAGAAACAAAACTATTGCTGTTTTCAAATGGTGCTCACTCATGACCAGCTTGGACTGTTTCCATGCACTTTCCAAAAGCTCTTGAATTGATTGTTACTCTTACACCCCCAATTTGTGTCTTGTTACTCCTATAACTTCGACAGTCTCTCCTAACCTGGCTTTTACCCCCCTTGTGTGCTCGGTTCCCTGCACATGTGGTATCAAACTGACTATGTGGGTGCGATAAAGCAAACAATCCATGGTGCCTCCCCGACAGACTAATTTGAACAAATTCTCCAATTGCACCCCAAATTGAAAGCACATTGAGTTGCAGACAGCCATCATTTATAAAAATCTGGATAAGTGACCGAGAATCAAGCCAAAATATTGCTCTGGCAACTACCCTTGTTACTACAAGCAGCTGGTTGGCCAGACAGATGTTCCCATTGTACTGGCAGAGGCACTGGTGTGGGTACCTGAATGATGTAGCTGCGTGAGACATGGCAGCTATGTTTGGCTACACTATGGCCGCAGGGTGGGGAAGCGTGTCCCAGCCCTGTGCCCAGTGTACATTCAGAGCTTAATGACTGTGTGGAATGTTAATCAGAGGTTCAATAAACAGACTCACGCATGATACACACAGATGTCTATGAAATGATTGCATTGCCCATTTAGACAATGTACTGTTTGAAGGTGGGTGGGAGATCATGTCCATTAGATATCACGTGTCCTATAATCACTAATACTTCCAGGGCTTAGCTCTGCCGTCCCTTCCATCATTTTTTGAGCACTTGAGATGCAAGAGTGAAGCCAGAAGTCTATTATCTGGACAGGTTTACGCTCATCTGTGATTGTGCTGCAGGAGGAGACGAGGGAATGGATTTAGTTACCAAATCATCGTCCCTGCAGGGTCTGCCTCAATCCTCCATCTTCCTACTCTGTCTCGCTCAGACATTTGGTACTAACGCACTTCGTCCTGCCCCTAGGCTTCCAGTGTCAATAATATGCCGTGTGCTTCCCAGACAGCTGCTCCGAAGCAGGTCAGCCCAAACACGGGAAGGGAGCATTCTTTGCTTTTGTTTGTCGGGAATGGATCCAAAGCAATTTCAACAGGCAAGCGGAGAGGATTCCACGGCACACAAGGTCTAAATCAAAAGAGGGGGCAGCAATAGGCAAAGTCATGGTACAGCACGCCTAAGCCGTTGCTAAGTCCTGCAGCCGGCGGCCATAATGAAAACTGCAGTGCCTAGTGGCAGTCAGACAGATCCGCGCGCTGCAGCATTGCACAATGAGGCTGTTATACTCATGACAAGCATCCCTCTCTGCCCTGACAACGTGCATGGGGAAAACTGTTGACACCCACAGAGTACAGTTCCCATTACATCACGCTGAGGTCCATCACAACGTTTTGGGAGCAATGTTAATTTTAGTGGAGACATCAATCACTCCACCCAGTGCGGTTTCTTGATATTCTGCAGCAGTGAAAGCAGCTCCCACTGTTCTTTAACGTACAATGCAAAGCATTCAACGATATTTCCAACAGTTTTCTGTGAGAATCACTGAGACTGAGCTGCTGCACTTAAATATCTTAGCCCCACCAGATGTTATATTTTATATTTCAAAGGCATTTGCATACTGCCTCAGCAAATAGCTTTGGGTTCCCAGCTGAAACATATGAAGCGGGATTCCATCGAGAGCCTCTTCAAAGGTAATAAGCTCAAATTTAGTTGCCTGGACACACTGGCCTAGCCTGCTTCCCGAGGCAATGCAGCTGGACTTATTTCAAAAATCCATGTGGTGTATGGCAAGCAAAGTACAGCGAGACATGTAGTTGATGGATATCTTGATTGGGAAGAACACTGTTTCCAGAATGCTGCTAATCACCAGGGAGTCATTATGGAGGAGAATCTTCAAACTGACCAACAGAGCCAACACAACGGACATGGTCTAAAAGTCAGGAAAACAAAAGGGAAACTACAAGCTTGTAAACAATGACCAGGGATCGGTACTGGACAACATTGAATCTCTTCTTTCGTGTCTGTGGCTTCATTTTCCCTTAATAAATATGATTTGTAGAATGTCACCCGATCAACCCCCTTTCAGATTTGCTGGAAAGTACCTTCCCTTTTCCAAAGTTAGTCTACCACACAGTTTCTATGGATTGCTTTACAACTCCATCTGGGAAAGAACCGTTCATCTACTGCCTGTTTGCGATTTCTTGACCATTTTTGGAAAGCACACTTACTTTCCCTGAGGTAATTGAGATGAGAGAGAAGAACTTCGGCGTTGTACATGGTCGTGAGTCGGAGGAAGTCATCCTTGCTCATCTTACACAACTCTTTGCCATCCGTGTTTTGAAACATTGATGTGTCAATCTCCAACAGGCCGTACTCCTTGATGGCCCACTCTAGCCACTGGCGTACGTGGTCCTGGGACCACAACGAAGGATCTGCAGGGAAGAAGGAACAGAGGTAGTCGTTTATTGCCTACACATACTACTTGAACTTGCTGGACTAAAAGTGAGTGAGTTGAGCATCTAGCATCTCGTGACAGAAAGGAATAGGAAAAAATGAACAAGTTGAAAATGCCATGATTTATTAGGAGCAGACGTGGCTCAGTTATTAGATATAAATAATTCTTTGTCCTCCTTAAACCACAGGAGGATTCATCAGAGTAGAATAATGTTTCAGGTAAATCGACTTTCACGGGGGAGTCTTCATTTTCAAATCCCTTTCTGTCATTATTCAACATTTCTTACATATAGTTACATCTGGAGAGACACTACTCAACAAACCATAGTGTCTGTTGAATATACTGGTAAGACAATCTGGAATCCAGACTCATAGTAGTCACGGTGCAGCCTCCATGCACTGTGTGGTTGTTGGACTACTGCGGTGTCTGTCTGCATCAATTTACAACCTGTGACAGTTCACCTTGAGTCCAATTCTTTTTATTTTCTTTTGTTTGTATTTAAATAAAATCAATTTGCGGTGAATTTACTTTCGGGAAAAATTGAACCACTCCCCATCTTTGCGGCTTCAATGAATAATTCTGGCAATAAGACATCTCTTCAGCGTTGCAGTGCTGAAACTGCACTTGCAGCTACACGAATTGTGCCATTTCACATATTTAATTATTAACTTGTTGAAACCATAGCTGTTAAAGAAATATAGCTCTGGCAGGCCAACAGATATTTCTACTTGCACACTCTTGGCCACACTCTTGTAGGAGAGATGAAATGCTGGCACACAGCTAAATGAAAATAGGGCTGCGTTGGCGAAGCTGTGTCAAAACAGAAGGACTAACGAAGACAGCATTGAGAACTCATTGCTCCTGTATATGAAATGGGTACAAATACATAGAGTCATACAGCACATTTCAGAGGTAGTTATCTTTTGAAGACTTACCAGCTGGTACAATGACTCTCCGTTCATTCGTAGTCATGTTGGGGGGCGGGGCGTTCTTCTCATCCATGTAGTTTCCATAGTTTATCTGAGACGTCTCGTTATTCCCCACCAGCTTATTACATTTACCCACGCTGCAGTCCACTGGAGACTCCCTGCTATGCACATATTGCAAAAAATATTACGATAGCTTATGAAATGGTTGTTTGTCTAAAACGAAGGACAGTTAAACTGAGGCTGTTCTCAAGAGAATCTGGTACATTTCTAAATAATAGTTATCCGTTGTAAATGTTCAAAACAAATATCAGTTTAAGGGTTTTTATGAGGGGAAAAAGTCCTTACACTAACTTGATTGGATAGGTTAACGATCACATTTTTAGTACAACATGTCCGCCACGTTTGAGTCATCAGGATTTTGTTTGCAACTGTTACTGGTGGAAAATCTGACAACTTGAAAATATTGTGCTTCATATTTTTTTTCTATTCCATCAGTTGACAACTTTTATCGGATGTGTCTTTGTTCATCTATCTATGCGAGTGACATATAGTGACAAAAAGAGCAATTAAATGCTCTTCCAGTAGATGGGAAAAGGAACAATTAACCTGTGTATCATTCTGTTGCCATTCAGGCAACAGAATGATAGCTTTGTTTTCATCTAAACAGAAAACAATTGATCATCATTATTTCAGTGGACTATATATACCTTTTGTGACATTTTGGTTTGGAGCTGTGCATTGAGATTATTTGTAAAATATGTTCCTTGGGTCAGTAAAGGTCAGGAAAACCACTTCAAATAATTAAGCATCTCATCCCAAGTAGACACCTCTTGTTGGTAACAGTAATTGGCTTTACTGATAACCCCAATCAATACGAAACAAAACAAAATATTTTTGTTATCTTAAAAATTCCATTATTAAACTGTATATCGACCACACACAGTTCTGCTTCTTACCTCGATCCGTTCATATGTTCATATTCCCGCTTGACATTGACTCGCACTGGCTGGTTGATCCACTCCTGCTGTGGGGGTAATGGGTTGATTTTGTGAGTCTGGCCATAGTCCTGCGCGCCAGATGCAGTCATGTCTGTCTTGGGGAGAGGGGCAGCAGCAGCGTACGGAGGCTCAAATAAGGACTGGTCTTCACTCACCACTGATAGCGCCTCCTGCAAGGAGAAGCGATGTTCATGTGACGTGTCTTTCTTTGCTCGAACAGGCATTACATCGTAATCCTAACTAGACGTGTTTTTGAAACATTAGTGATAAGTAGTTCATTAATCATTTAGGATTTGAAGCAATGGGAGAGCTGGCAAAGCTCCGTCTATAAAAGCAGCTCTCAAACACCCCGAATAACATGATGCATTTACAGTGAAAGGCTCAAACGTCACTCCCACGAGCTAACTTTGGTCTTTTAGTGTTGATATTGATTTTTAGGGCAATTTTGATTAACATAAAGACCTTTCATTCACTGTATCAGCAGGAGTGAAATGTATGGGCTCAATATCCATCCATTTTCCGTACTGCTTATCCTCACTTGGGTTGTGGGCGTGCTGGAGCCTATCCCAGCATTCTTTGGGTGGGGTAGACCCTAAACGGGTCACCAGCCAATCGCAGGGCACATATAAACAACCGTTCACACTCACATTCACACCTACGGGCAATTTAGAGTCTTCAATCAACCTACCATGTATGTTTTTGGGATGTGGGAGGAAACCGGAGTACCCAGAGAAAACCCACACAGGCACAGGGAGAACATGCAAACTCCACACAGGCAGGGCTGGAATTTGAACCCCGGTCCACAGAACTGTGAGGCGGATGTGCTAACCAATCCCCCACCAATGTTGTGATTATTTTATTTTTTATACATATTATTTTGGGTCACCGTTGGTAGGCACAGAATCATTGCTGGCGGCGCCGCTCATTCCTGTCTCCGTTCTGGTAAAATTCAAAACATTCAAGTAGTACAATATTGTTTGTGTCTCTGGTACCTTTAAAGATTGTTGAACTGCGGATTGAAGTATTACAAGTCTTTTTTCAGGGTAATTATTGTAGTAATTTCAGAGACCCCTGGGATACAGAAATGCATTTTCTCTATTTGACAATGGCATCAGAGGAACCCCTCCACCCCTCAGAATTGTAAAGAGATTGTCCATCTCTTTGTTATCCTATGAACCAGGAAGTAGCCTCATAACTAACAAACAGATGGACAAGCACTTTCACTTTTGTCAACAGGAGGTGTACACTACTGATTTTTAAATGCTTATTACGGCATACCAATCTAAAAATAGATCTTATTGTGGCCTTAGACTTTTGTGTAGCAAATTGAGAGTTTTCTGCAAGGTTAGTGCCGGGCTAATTTTGGAACGGTTTAAATTTCTGTTTTTATCACTGTGTAAATTTATATTAAAAACCAAAACAAGCTATAGTAAGGAAGTCAGTGAGCTTTGGAGGCTGTCTGGCAGATGTTCACCTCCACCGTTTCTTACCAACACATGAGAATGACATCAATCTTCTCAACACTCTCTGGGCCAAGAGTGCAAATAAAGTTTCCAAAATGTTGACCTCTTCCTTTAAGAATGGGAGGACATTGTCATGAGATGACAGTGATAAGAATTGTTACAAATAGAACATCAGAATCCACTTTTTAAACTACACAGAAACTTGTGATGTCAAATATTCACTCTCTTGGGGATTTTTTTTTTTTAAACAGTAATTATGTGCAGTTATGGGTCATATCACAGTCTGGCATCCTAAGTAGTTTGACTAAACAGCCCCTGTAGCTACTGTTGCTTCCTGTTGATGTTAGATGACTTCAATCATGCTCACAGTGGAGTTTGGATGCAAACAAATGCTGCTTACAAATGCTGCTTACATGTCTTCAGTTGTCTCCAACAGTTCGAATGGCAAAAGATTCCTCAATACATGTATATTTAATGTTCGCCTTCTGTCTTTATGGAATTACAGGTTCTGTGTGTCTGGTCCCTGTGGTGTGTCTTGTCTGGCCCCTCGGTTGCCCTCCCCAGCTGAAGACTCAACAGAAGCAAAGGCAGGGGTGGGGGTCACTGCAACACTGACCGAACTGCTGTGGCTCAGCAATGTAAGCAATGTAAGTTTATTAAAGAAAACAAAAGCAACTCTCGACTGGATGACATATTGGACGGTTTCAGCGGGCTCCTCTTGAAACGTCTCAGGACTGTTTGTTAGATTGGTTCTTACTCTTTTGCATGCCGAAATGACATGTTGTAGTTTGAGTCCGTTAAAAATGCTCTGTGCCAGTCGCTTTTGTTGAGCCATTTCTCTTCCAGCCATTGTCACTGAAAATCAGCCAAAAGTCCAGAGAGTCTGAATATTAAGCATTCTCATCATGTGTCTCTGCTTTTGACTTGGGATTGAAACACATCTGGATCTGATAGGATCTGATGGCACGACTTAGACGGAGACGTGTCTAATCCTCAAAGGATGGAATTTATATCATTCTGAAATGCCACATATGTTTGTCAGGGGAAAGAATGACTAAACTTCCAACACTGCTGCCCCTAAAGATCCTCAAGTACAAAGACATTGTCCACCGTACTGAAGCTGTACTGTTAGATGTCATACATTTACTCACAAATGTCACAAATAGTCATGTGCATCTGCACTGTAGCTGCTCTATATAAACAGTCAACACAACAAAATTATTTATACAAAATCACCAGTCATAAAACAAGCCTGTGACGTAAACTGACATCATACCTATGACACACAACAGGAAACTTATGATGGTATCAATAATACATATTTGATTCTAACATTAAACTGCACAAGTGCAGCTCTATTTGTGCTAAACAAAGCTCTCCATCATTACCCTTCAGTCTATGCCAGAAGACCAGAGAAAAAGCACATTTGGGAGAGGAACTATGGAATAAAATGCTCACCCACAGGTAAAGTAAATGGTCATATAAAAGCTAAACCTTTCTAGAACCATTTAACCTCCGTCCCCAGAATTAGATTTTCCAGGGGATGTAATCAGTTGATCCATCATATAGTCTGAACCCTGGCAGTATTACTTGCTATCTAAGCAGCGCACACCCGCTAGTTGGCCACCGATAACGTGCCAAGAAGCACGGGAACGTCTCGTTACGGCCCGATAAGGCCACACGCAACTATTGTGACTGTTGCAAGTTACAGTCGAGTGACATATCTGCCTGACAAGTCGAAACCATGATTGGCAAGTGGTGTCTGCCCATCAAGATGGTTGAGGAGGGCATTTAAAAATAGGAGAAGGACGATCTCTTGCTGAGGTGAAATCTGCAGTCTTTTTTTTCTGTCCTATCGGCAAGGAACACGAACGTATGCACCAAGCTTCTACTCTGTCATAAAACCGTTCCCTTGTGAAGAGCATCTCCATTCAGTTTCACCTTCAAGGTATGCTACAGCGCAAGATGTTATATATATATAGCAACTCAAACACCATCTGTACACCAAAAAAAGCATCGTTACACCTTTCATTTAGTTCCTCTTTTATACTACAGTACTAGAACATCCTTAAACTGCTACTTAGAGATAACTTACAATTACTCAGTACAGTTCATTCCCAGTAAGCAATAGTGGTACCGTAGACAATTACTGGCCCCCAAGGTGAGATTTACACTAGTGTATCCCGTGAGGCTACTTATACAACACCAAAGGACCTTTTCCAGGACCGACAACATAACCTATCGCCATGAATTTATATTTGGCGTACAGTATATGCATTGAACCCATCACGTCAGTCAAAACAGCAAGTACATATTATTTGTGACACACTGGACTAAAGAGGACAGTTTCATGCAGTTAGGAATTATATAGGGGGTTTCCGCCTTGCTCAAGGGCTGCTCGGTCGTTTTGAATGTGTGGTGTGAAATTGAACCTAGGGAAGAATAAGCTTGTCCACGGCTAACCCCCCAAAAAGCCAATAAATGTCAAGTATCTTCCCACCTGAGTACTATTGAGGATAACAGTCACTGTGCTGCTCAAGTACAACTAGTACAACAGTGGGACCTGTTTGCCAAAACACAATCTGTTCCAGGACACTGGTCGACCTCTAATTTGTAGGGAATCTGGAAATTTTTTCCCCATTAAAAATTATGTCGCTATCGACCAAAAGCCTTAATTAACTGTACAAGCAGTTTTTAAGTGACACTTTAACATTCTTAGCTGTCATGCAAATGCATAATGATGATATAAACATTTTTTGTTATAATTAAGTAAAAATAAAGTATAAATCACTGATGACTCAGGATAGATGCGACAAATATGAAAGTGTTAGTCCATTAGGCGATACTCACTGAGCTGAAGTCTGACAAGACTTCATACATGACTGCAGTTTTGGGCAACTTTAGAAATCTGAAAAGTACAAAATGAGGCTCCACTGTTCTTTTTTGTATCCATCCATCCATCCATTTTCTGAGCCGCTTCTCCTCACTGGGGTCGCGGGCGTGCTGGAGCCTATCCCAGCTATCATCGGGCAGAAGGCAGGGTACACCCTGAACTGGTTGCCAGCCAATCGCAGGTTCCTTTTTGTAATAACACACAATTGTTTTCGATTTAACACTGTAGCCATATTGGACAGGAAATAAAAATGTAATCCACTTTCCTTCACTTTATGACGAAGTTCCATTTCTGGTTCTTTGAGGTGCATCAGAAATGGTCCAGTGGTGTCACATAAGATATATTTCAGACCCAAAGTACAAACTACAAGTATTTTCCATTCAATATAGGCCAGACGATCAACCAACATGTCTACAAAGACATGAGGAGAGAGTTGTGTCAAGACAACACGCGACTGCTTCACCACGACAACGTGCCTGCTCACAACGCCCTGAGCATCCGACAGTTCCTGTCCGAGAAGAACACGGCCGTGCTGGAGCAACCTCCCTACTCACCTCACCTGTCTCTGTGTGATATTTATTTTTTTTCTCCTAAGCTCATGGCGTCATCCAGGGTACCTGTTTTGAAAACATTGACGTCATCAATTTGGCTGTGACGGCAGCGCTCTGAGGATTCCTGAAGAATTATCCCTGGAGTGCATGAAGGGATAGCAGAGATGGCTAAGAAAGTGCGTTAGACTCCAAGTGGGATTACTTTGAAGAGGGGGGAAAAACATGTTTTTGTAGTTTGTGTTTGAAATACTCTTTTGTGACGCTAGTCCTGTAACATTTCTGACACACCAAGTACATGATGGTGGTTTGAAGTTTTGCAGGACTTAAGAGTGGCCTTACTACCCCAAATTGTTGAACTTTTGCGACCCTGTAATTTGTTTTGTCGGATAAACTTCGATAAATATTAGCAACTTATTGTTACTGAGCAGCCAGAACAGAAACATGTACTGCGTTCCAGTTCTATGGTTCAGAGTCGATCCTGTAGATGCTCACTGAGATGAAGTATTGTGCATGAGCTTGTTTTGGACAACCTCAGAGTTCCCATTGTAAGGGCACATAGCACCTGCCCGAAGCCACCGCCTTGCTTTTGTTTACATCAGCCATCCAAATGCATCACAACACGTTCTCCACATGTACTCCACACGTGTATCTGTTTGGCACACACAGCACAACAGACGTCCACCCAGGAGGGCGGTGGAGCGGAGGAGGAGGAAGGGACTCCATTCCTGTCTTTTGTTTAAGTAGGAAAAGGAAACCTGTCAGGAAAAGATTGTGTAGAACAGGAAGCTCTCATGGCTCGAGAGCGTGTTGTTTCTTTAAGAGTGCACAAGTCAGCCCAGCCATTGACACCCACACTTCAGTCTTCGTTCTTGGCTTTTTTTGCGATAAAACATCTCAATGGTCCTCGCATCCGTCCATCCACCATCCTAAATGATAAAATCATCACACATGGATGGCCTTCTTTTTTTCTGGTGCCGCCAACACTGACACTTATTCGACACACGCACACACCACACACACACACACAGACCACACCCAACTACTGCAAAGCCGCTACTTAAAATGTCCCCAAAACACAACATCACTTGTCAGCGAGATGAGCTCCATTTGTGTGCATTTTTGGGGAGCTGACACTTGTTAGGAAGTGAGCCAAGAGAGGGACTTGCCATTCAAACATCTGGAAGCATCCGCAGCCATCTGGAATGTGACTGTCTAGAAGGGAAGAGGAGGAGGGGGGCGCAGTAGCCAATCTTAATTCAGACAGGCACTCCTGATTACTACCAATTTCACCAAATACCACTTTTCGGTGAGGATAACCTTATAATCGGTGCAAAATCGTGTTATAAACTTTTGAAAATGATCATAAATATGCTACTTTATTTAAGTAATACATGTAGTTTAAGCTGCCACACATGCTGGACCTCTGTCGTTATAACTTATCAACCTAACGAATTTTTAAACACGGCGTAAGGGTAGCTTAGTTGTGTAACTCTTACAAAAAGAACACTTTGCGAAGTGTGGTTTTAAAATGTTGCAAGGCTTGCACGTTGCCAAATAACAGCTTTCCTTAAACAACACACAACTCCCCCTTCTCCGAAAAAAAAGAAAAGAAAAGAAAAGAAAAAGACGTTACACTGATAATCATCTACAAGTTCCTCCGAGATCACCGAACCATCACATTATTGCCACCAATGATAGGCTCAGTTTGGAACCGTCACCCGAGAGCCGGGCGGTGGACAATCCACTCTCATTGCCCCGCTGCCGGTCACACTTAATAACAAGCTTCGAGTCATATACCTACATGAAAAATTTTCCCCAAAAAACAAAACAAACAAAAAAATGTGTTGCAGGCCAAAATAGAGTGGCGCTCCAGACGTGCGTAATTTGCGCGCTCGCTCCTCAGAAATCCAACGTGCCAATCAAGCTTCGACGCACATCCTCACAGCGTAAGAGAAATATGATTTTTGTGAGTAAAAAAAGGAAAAAGAAGTAGACGAAGGGGGATGGTTTGAAGGGAACAGCGAGAGAAAAAAGGTCCTCAGTTCCAGACTGAGGACCACGCACTCACGCACGCAAAAAAAAAAAAAAGGAGGCGCAACTTTGGGAGAAAAAAGCGATCCCCCACAATGTCCTACACCCCACTCTCCACCCTTACCTTAATAGTTCCGTCCATTTTGCGCAACTTTCAGTGGACTTCGACGGTATCCCAAACATGACACGCTCCTGAATTAATTCCAGCTTCTAGTCCCGGTATGTGTGGCGAAGAGAGAGACGCTTTTTTTCTTCTCTTTTTTTTCTCTCCTCCTAAATTTGGGAAGTGAAGTCACCGCCGCTTGCCTGCTCGCTTGCTGCTGCTGTTGTTGCGAAGGAAGGTTGAGAGAAGGAAGCTGTGTGTCACCCAAAAGCCCTGCCTTCAAATAAAAAAAAAAAAAGAAGAAAAAAAAAAGCAGGATACTGTCCCGAGGAGATAAGCAGGCATAACAATTGAGCGTTCACTCTGTTGTTATGTTGTACTTATTTTTTTAAAACTGGGAAATATTTACAGGATGGCAGCCTGCTGTGGAACAATTTTACGTGATTTTTTTATTTATTATTATTTTTTTTTAATGACACAAAACGGCGGTGGTGGTGGTGTAATAATAATAATGATAATGCCACGTATTTAACTTTAACGTAAAAGGGTTCAAAGATGTTCACCCACTCACATCTGGCAGCATCTATATTTTAAAGTCAAATGTGAGCAGGATAGAAAAGTGACTGGGCTTTAAATCACCTAAAGATGACAAATCAGAGAGCTTGTTGCAATATTTCTTTGCCTTACAAGCCTTCACGTCAAGGTGAACACATCCCACTGTAGCCATAAATTACATCCATGCATTCAGCACCCAGCAACACCAAAAAGTCTGCTCTACACGTGTGGCACCGCAGGAAATACAAGTGTCATCTTTTGGATTTTTTTTAAAACATTATTTTCAAGTCTGGCTTAGTTCCTTTATGGTGGAAAATTCTTATCTCCACCCACACGTCTTTTATCCTTTCTGTATCCCCTTTCAAACTGCCAATTTAGCAAAAAGATTTTTCTCATTGGAGTTTTGCATGTGAATTTTCCACGTTCTTTTAAAATGAAAACATATCACCAATTGCACGTTTTAAATTTGTTATTTTAAAGCCAGTACATATATTCGAATCCATTCAAGTCCTCAAAGGATGACAAAGTTTTTTAGAATTGCACGGTGAGACGGATCAAATGTTCTTACGGACGGTATATGGGCCACGTGCCGTAGGTTCTCAACCCCTGATGCTATATATATATATATATATATATGTATATGTTTATACAGTACACTTAAATTCAATAGCAGCTTGATGAATAATACTCTTTGCAGCCAGCTCAAATTTGTGACCGCGCCACTGGCAGCAGGGCTGGTCTGTCTGCTCCCCTCTTGGGGGTCTGGCGGGGCTGAGGGTCCCACCCTTGGGACCGCCACATCTGGATCCTGCTAAGGGTCAAGGCTTCTCCTGCCTGAGGCCAGCTCAGACTTGTATAATTAAGGGAGACACCTTGTTTAACTCTTCACTGACCAGTTTGATACCACCTCCCTGTTTCTAAATAGTCTCCATAATTGTGTGTACCCTCTGTGTGTTTTTTTTTTTTTTTTTTTTTTTTGTGTGTGCTAAATATATAGCTATTTAGAGTTGGACATGAGTACAAACAGGGTTCAAACAATAAAAGTCATCCCCTCAGTTGTTGTTTGACCCATTCATAAAAAGGGTGACCCAAAACTTGAATGAAAAAAGCATTTCCTATTTATATATATATATATATATATATTTGTATATACAATCATCTACCTCATTTGATAAACCTGCAATCCAACGAGAGACAAAACAAGAGTAGTAAGGCCGAGTTTTTGTCTTTACTCAGAGATTAAAGGTCACATCAATGTTTATTGTTGTATTGCCAGTGGTGTTGAACTGCATTGCCTTACTGTGAGCAGTTTCTAATATTGGTGTTAGCTTATTTAGCTTCATGAAGGGGTCAAAATATTAAAAACACCTGTCAGTAAAATGTAGTTCAGGAAACTACACCCACAACAATAAATAATTTGGTACAGAGACACTTTTTAGAGCATATAGAATCATATTTGGTGACTGGCGATGTGATCGGTCCAAGCCAATCGGTAAAGAAAGGTAATGATACATTTTATGAAACAAACACATAAACCATATAAAGAAAATGATTATATAATGACAATTACAAATAGAAAACGTTTCTTAACTTAACCCATATGTCTTTGTCAATCACAACTGAAGGAAAATTGTGGAAACAGCTCTATTATTGAATCTCACTGGATTATGCAAGTGTACCTTATAAAATGACCACGAGGGAAAAGCAAAAATAGATTTAACCAACCAGACAAGATAACATCTTACCAAAAACCGATTTCCTCCCTCGATGTCAACATGGAGCCTATTAGGGTGACTTGGGGTCCGGGCCCTATCCCAAGACCATAATGAATACAGTGGTAACAAACATTTTGGAAGGCCAATAAACAGATGCAAGTTGGTTTACTCAGTCAACCACAGAACATCTGGCTTGACGCTGCAAGGAGACAGTCAGCAGACATTTCTTCCTTTGCACACACACACACACACGACATGCATGCAGTGGTGCCCTTGCATGCATGGCCCAATGCATTCCACTGTATGGGCCATGTATGTCAGAGATGGGGAGGGGTCACATGGACCCTCTGCTGTAGAAGGCAGTCTTGCTTTTGCATCTGTTTCAGCCCTCAAGATCAGGGGTCCCCAATTTTTATTTATTATTATTTTTTTTTATTGCTCCGGACCGCTAACGCCATAAAGAAGCTCCCCCGCGATTAAAAAAACCCCCAAAAAAACATTTAAGGTATAATGGAAGGGGTCATTTTTCAACATAAACCAGTCCACGGATAAATCATAACTGAAATCATGATTTAAAAAGATAGATCTCTTTGGCTACACCAAATGATCCACAACCAGGTATTGGGCCGCGGACCAGTGGTTGAGGACCCCTCAGTTTGACGTCATCGGGCCAAACAAGTGAAAATTGTTTTCAAGAGACAGATGGAAATAATAGAAGAAGAAGAATTCTCGAAATAAAATGGAAATGTTGCTTGTTGTCCTGCTGGAGTTGCTGCAAAGAAAAGTTCCTCGTGTTTTGACATACTTGGTCAATAAAGATGACTGATTCTGAATAGAACAACCATTAATAATTGATACATAGAATAAAATATTTAAAATATTTTTTAAAAGTAAAACAAAAATATCCCAAAGGTATCACTATAATCTATCACTATTTTATCTTAGCAGCTCAACGGTGGAGGAAAAAAGTATGAATACAGTTTAAAAAGTATACAAATAACAATACATAAAATATTCGTTCTTGTGTTTTGATGATCACATAAAAAGAATACAACAAATTAAAATGGAAAATAAACTATTTTATTTAACAGTGTCACTACTGTATTTTGTTATTCCTGTTTCTGAAAAATGAAAGTTACAAATATGAATAAAATAATGGAATAATAATAATAATAATAATAATAATAATAATAATAATAATAACAATCATACATTAAGTAATAAGTATTGGCGTTTTTTTAAAATATAAAATCAACCATTAAAAGTATACAACTACCAATAATGCAGTTACGAAAACAGGACGTTGTTTTGTTTTTGTGCATATGTATTTTAAAATCACTGTGAGAATCGTACACCTGCTACAGCATAATGTAGTGTACATGGATGCCATTCATTTGACTGCGCACTCTCATATCGTGGCCGTCCAGTCCAGAAGCCTGAGTCCAAATACCAAAGGCCCGAAAAAAAGTGGCGTCTGCATGCAGCACGTATGTGCACGAACTGTCTGGCCCCCCTCGCTCCAGGCCATAATTAATTTGAGATTTATTTTTATTGGAGAGTTCCAGTCTCGCCTGGCCTTAACCAAACAAAACCAAATGCTTGGACCGTGGAGTCTTTTGAAGGAGGAGGGGGGGGGGGGGGGGGCGAGGGAGGTGGGGACACGGATGTCTTATAGTTCTGCCACATTCTGAGAAATATCTGACAATGAGTGTGCACGCAAAAAAATGTGAACTTGGCATCCAACATGCAACGTGCCGATGCAGTTTGCTTTTTTTTTTTTTTTTTAACAAATAAAAGCGATTCACTACGGAGCCCAGCGTTTATTTTATAACAAAAAGAAGTTTCCAGCCTCTGCCATTCAAGGAGAAGAAAAAAGGCTCATTCTGAAAGCGTATTTTCTCACCAAACATTCCTACCTTTTCATTTTTTTTAAAAAACAAACCAGGAATTGTTAGAGTCCTCTTTAACCTTGGCAGCATGAAAAGAGGCCTTATTCAAAAATATTGTTTTGCTTTGGAAAAAAAAACAAAAGTACTTTAGTGGTGTTTTTTAAACATTTTTATATGAATTAAATGTTGTCTTTAACAGGCAGCAGTGCGTTTGTGAAGCTGTCCAGTTACAAACTTGTACAGCTACAGATGCTCAATGTATTTATTTAGTTTTTCACCAATATTTTATTGTACTATCCCCCCAAAAAAACAACAGACGAATATTTTGCATGGTGCTTCCTATTTGCTTTATTAATTTATACCTCAACTAAATTGCATCAAAGTGAATATTTAAAACCAATAGCAAGATGCATCGAAACTATATCAGTTTAGTCTACAGTATTTGGAATGTTTATTTATTTATTTTTTGGGGGGGTGGGGGGTTGTGAAAAGAACAAATATGAAGAGCCCACCTGACAAGAGAGGTTGTGCTGTCTTACCTTGACGTAAGACGACGTGTCAGGGACAGTTTGGAACATGACTGTAGTATGCCTGACGCAAGGGGGGTCCCCAAGGGTGCTGCTGCGTGTCCGACAGTGGACCCTGATGCTAAAGGGGTATAAGAGAATTCATGTAATCGTTAGTGTTTGTTATGCGACGAGGTGCAGGTGTTTGGTCTACTTTTTTTTTTTTGTGTGCGTGTTTTTTTTTTGTTTCTTTGTTTTTAGTAGATGTCACCAACATGGATGAATTATTTGTGGTGGCCCGTGGAGGAGGAGGGGCGGGGGTGTGTGGTGTGTGGTGTGGACCCGGGGCCCCATCATGCATCCCGACCACCTTCCCCCTCCAACCCTGAAACCTACCACATATTGAAACACTTTTCACTTTAATAAGTGCAGCTTACAAAGTCTGGGGGTGAAAGGGCACTTGGAGGACGGTGCATTTGAGTCGTCCTTTTTTGCAACTGTTAGGAAGGCGTATGCATCCTTTATATGTATGTATAAATCATTCCATTTCTTTAATGAAGGAGTATGTCATTAATGCAGTTAGAAATGCAATTAATGAACAGTATGCAGTAGACGGGTGATTTGTTGCAAATTGTGTCCACAAACTAATAATGTTAAATGAAGCCCCCACAACAATAAAACAGGACTATTTATGATGCTTAAACAGTGATCAGTGGTTAACGGCAGTGCAATTTTCCTCCTTTTACAGCCCAATTTCAACTATCTGATGAGGTGTTGTTATTTGTGGTAAATTCAACTCATCTCACGCTTGTGAACATGGAAGAGTTTAAAACAGGGGTGGGCAACCTTTTTCTTATCAGGGGCCATTTTAGAATAAAACAAAAACAAAATTTATAACAAATATGATGCAACGACTAAACATGTTTTAGTTTTTATCAGAGTACCTCAGAGGTGGTATTTGTTTTTAGAATGGCATGGGCCGGATCAAATCGTCTCACTTGGCCGTATATGGCCCATGTTCCATAGGTTGCCCACCCCTGCTTTAAATATGTTTTTCTTTTTTTCTTTTTTCTTTCTGTAGGTCAACTCATGAAACACCCCCCCAATGCATCCAATTTCTGCTCGGTAAAAAAAAAAAAAAAAAAAAAAACGGCGCAATGGAGCCGGGCATCTGCAGCCAATTAGGCAGGGCAGCTCTGGTGAATAACGGCGTGAACCTTCCTCTGAGACAGCCCCGTGGGCCCGTGGGCCGGGACCCCTCTAGTGTTACATTTTAAGCGCCTTACTTTTACTGTTATCCATCATGAGTCTGCTAATACGCATTCCGTGTTGCTTCACACCCCCACAAAACGGTTGCAAGGTGAAAAATGATCAAGCTTTAAAGCAGTAACGCTAACTTGTGCAAAAAAAAAAAAAAGAGAACATGCGCGCATGCATGCATAAAAAAAAGGTGTGCAACATTTACAACATAGTTGTCTACTCACCTGTTCTTAGCGTTTAATGCGCGTCGGAGCAGGAAGTGTCCCTCCTCCTCCTCCTCCTCCTCTTCCCGCTGCTCCACCTCGTCGACACACTCTGAAATAATTAAGTCCTGTCCACGCGAAGCCGTCCGTTTGTTTTTCTTCTTCTTTGCGAGTTATTTTGTTGAAAGAGTGGAGCAGCGGTTGTATGAATGGAAATGTTGAGATGACAAAGAGAGCTGCGGCCAATGAGGGGCGAGAGAAAAACCTCCCCTTGTCTGCAGCGTGAGGCCACTCGAGCGTGAAATAAGAGGACACGCACACACGCGCGCGCGCACACACACATCCACACACTCAATCGGCTACGTCAATGTGCTTCTTCTTGTGTTAAAAAGTTCTCTTAATGCTCAACTAAGGGGTATTGTTAATATCATTTTTACATTTTCGTTGGTCTGCCACCTTGAAAATAATAATGAGTAATGCCAATAAATAATACAACCCCAATTCCAATGAAGTTCGGAGGTTGTGTTAAACAAATAAAAACAGAATACAATGATTTGCAAACCATGTTCAACCTATATTTAATTGAATAGACTACAGAGACAATATATTTAATGTTCAAACTGATCAACTTTATTGTTTTTAGCAAATAATCATTAACTTAGAATTTTATGACTGCAACACATTCCAAAAAAGCTGGGACAGGGTCATGTTTACCACTGTGTTACATCACCTTTTCTTTTAACAATATTCAATAAACGTTTGGGAACTGAGGACACTAATTGTTGAAGCTTTGTAGATGAAATTCTTGCTTGATGTACAGCTTCAGCTGTTCAACAGTCCGGGGTCTCCGTTGTCGTATTTTACGCTTCATAATGCGCCACACATTTTCCATCGGAGACAGCTAGGGACTGCAGGCCGGCCAGTCGAGTACCCGCACTCTTTTACTACGAAGCCACACTGTTGGAACACGTGCAGAATGTGGTTTGGCATTGTCTTGCTGAAATAAGCAGGGGCGTCCACGAAAAAGGTTTCTCCAAAACCTGTATGTACCTTTCAGCATTAATGGTGTCTTCACAGATGTGTAAGTTACCCATGCCATTGGCACTAACACAGCCCCATACCATCACAGATGTTGGCTTTTGAACTTTTGCGTCCATAACAGTCCGGATGGTTCTTTTCAACTTTGGCCTGGAGGACACGACGTCCAAAATTTCCAAAACCAATTTGAAATGCGGACTCGTCGGACCACAGAACACTTTTCCACTTTGCATCAGTCCATCTTAGATGAGCTCGGGCCCAGAGAAGCCGGCGGAGTTTCTGGGTTTTGTTGATAAATGGCTTTGGCTTTGCATATTAGAGTTTCAAGTTGCACTTACGGATGTAGCGCCAAACTGTATTTACTGATATTGGTTTTCTGAAGTGTTCCTGAGCCCATGTGGTGATATCCTTTACACATTGATGTCGGTTTTTAATGCAGTACCGCCTGAGGGATCGAAGGTCACCGGCATTCAATGTTGGTTTTCGGCCTTGCCGCTTACATGCAATGATTTCTCCAGATTCTCTGAACCTTTTGATGATATGATGGACCGTAGATGATGAAATCCCTAAATTCCTTGCAATTGTACATTGAGAAAAATTTTCCTTAAACTGTTCGACTATTTTCTCACGCACTTGTTCACAAAGAAGTGAACCTCGCCCCATCTTTGCTTGTGAATGACTGAGCAATTCAGGGAAGCTCCTTTTATACCCAATCATGGCACCCAGCTGTTCCCAATTAGCCTGTGCACCTGTGGGATGTTCCAAACAGGTGTTTGATGAGCATTCCTCAACTTTCTCAGTCTTTTTTGACACCTGTCCCAGCTTTTTTGGAACGTGTTGCAGCCATAAAATTCTAAGTTCATGATTATTTGCTAAAAACAATCAAGTTGATCAGTTTGAACATTAAATATCTTGTCTTTGTAGTGTATTCAATTAAATATAGGTTGAACATGATTTGCAAATCATTGTATTCTGTTTTTATTTATTTATAACACAACGTCCCAACTTCATTGGAATTGGGGTTGTAAAAACAAATAAGAGCAGTTGAAGCTAAAAATTACGCCCCCCGACCCCCCCCCCCACCCCTGAAATTGAAAGAAAAATAAATAAATAAACGCAGATAAATAATTTAATGTGATGTAAAACCTGTACAACTCAATTGAAGAAAAAAAAGAGGAAATAATGTGATTGCACAAGTGGGCACACCCTCTGGGATGTGGCTGTTTTCATAATTAACCAGAGATATTCAAATTCATGTTAAATGTGAGTTCTCACACAACTGCCACCATTTAAAGTGCCTCCGATTAACCCCAAATAAAGTTTTGATGTTCTTGAAAAAAAAATTAAAAAAAATCTCGAGATGGGAATTTTTTTTTAAAACTGAAATAATGTGATTGCACAAGTGGGCACACCCTCTGGGATGTGGCTTTTTCATAATTAACCAAAGACATTCAAATCCATGGTAAATGTGAGTTCCCACACACCTGCCACCATTTAAAGTGCCTCCGATTAACCCCAAATAAAGTTCTGATGTTTTAGTAGGCTTTTCCTGATATTTTGTGCTAACACTGACTTCCATCCCGTATTACAAAAAAAAAAAAACCTCAGCTGAGAGTTTCAATGCCGAGAGCTGCTATACCTAAGCTGTAATGGCCATAAATTATGTGCCCACCATCAGACTAACAACTTACTGGCTAAATGCAAATTGATAACCATCCAGCATTCGTATGCAGTTTCATGTATCTGTCTGTCCCCTTGGTGACATTTCCTACGGGATTCCAACAATATTGACACAAGTTTATCTGCAGCCCCCATCTTGCTCCTTTCCTGTTCATATGAATCCCCACCCACATACCCCCAAACTTTGTAACCCCCATACTCTCAGCTCACTAACTTTATTTCCTTCACAATGCCCGTCCGTATCTTCCAAGCAAAGAGTTCCACCAAAGGGGTGTTGGTGGCAATCCACGTCAGGACGCTCACCCATGCGTGGCCTTTTATTGGCCCGTCAAGGTCGCTATTTCACGCTAGGCAAACGCCGGGAAACAGGCGGCTCAATTGTGACTTTTTGTTGTACTGAGGTGTGTGTTCATTTGTGATTTTATCAGAAGGCCTAAAACTGCACAGGATGTCTTTGAAATTCAATACATCTTGCTCGCTCTCTACAGTACACTCAGTGTAGCTGGGAAAAAAATGTCCATATTGTTGAATGGAGACACCAACACTTTATTCAATTGACTACATGTATTTTTTCCCCAGAAGAGAGATCATCTGGTATATAGGTTTCCTTTCATCACTCGCTGTTTGTCGCAGCATTTCCCAACAAAGTGATTAGGAAAAACAGCGTCAATAATGTTGTTCCCAGTGTCGAACAATGGGCGGAAATCCCAACATCCGTTTTAGTGAAAAATGGCATTCATGATCCTGCTGTGTTGCCTTCCTCAGGATATTGTATCACAGGTTTTCTAACACGTTTCAACAGCAACCGCCGAATTCCTCAAAGATGGATAAAATACTGTATGTTACATACATGATGTCGTGTGTTATAATGTTAATGTTGATGTTAGGGATGGATTAGTACCAATACCAGGTATCGTACCAGGCAGATGTCTGCCTTATTTCAAGGTATCGGGTACTCGTGAAGGCTGCCAATACCAGTCAGCAATACGTAAGGCAAATAAAAATCTGACATAGAGTATGTCCTCCTCTCCAGTAATTGAAGCTACACTGTGGCAGTTTGACACATCGGCGAATCATCATGTGCGTAAGAAAGAAAGAAAGCTCTTTGTTTACAATTATCTATCATTGTGCTAAATCAAATTTTATGTTTCAAAAGTACAAGTGGTATTGGTACTCGGTATCGGTGAGTACTCGAGTGAAGGTATCGGTCTGAAAAAAGTAAAAATGCGAGATGCTACACTGGTCTCACGTCACTATGCTGCCGTTATGTGATTGAACTGTGAAAGGAGTAGAAAAAAACAGTTGAATGTCATGCCTGACGTGGATTGTTGTAATTTGTTGTTGCCATGGAAATGAGTTTAGTTAGTTAGTCAAGGCAAGGCTTCATGTGCTGCTTGGTGATATCACTGAACTCAGGACGATCACATCGCTGGAAAAATAGAAGCGCCTTGGTGGCATAGCATTGAAGTGATTGAGCAACTATGACATTGCAGTTGTGGAAATAAGCTTTGTTATTCAAGACTGCATATTCCTTTTTGTTGCCTTGTCTTGTTGAACTCAATAAGAAAAGAAGTCCTTTGCCACCAAATTTGCGTGAAACTGATCACATTGTTGAACTTGACTCTGCAAGGAATAAATCATAGTTCAGACAGTTTATGGCATACTGCTTGCTAACAAAACAAGAAAAGGAACCAGAATTTGCTCAAATCTGCAAATGATGACCAGGCGCTATTCTGGCATATTGTGATCTAACTATAGGACGAGTAGATAAGTAACTTGACTTGCCCCTGTTACAGAAATAAACTCATTTAGTCAAGACAGTGCATGATATGCTGCTTGTTGCTATGGCTCACTGAAATCAGGACAGTCACTATGAAACCATCATGTGATCGACTTTGTTATGTTGAATGGCATATTCACTATGTGGACAGTCCCACTTTGATAGAAATATGTTTCTTTAGTCAAGATAGTGCACGATATGCTGCTAGCTGCTATCACGGAATTCAGCACTATCAAATGTGTGGAAAAATAGAGGTACTTTGCCGGCAACGTATGATGTACGTGATTTCAACAGCTTGAGTCGACATGATAGAAATACTTTGTCAATGTCATGCAAATGTTTTGTTATTCGAGACACTGTATGTGTGATATGCTGCTGTCTGCTATGACTCACTGAACTGATAAAGATCAAATAGGCATAGAAAATAGTCACTTTGCGATGTGTGATCCATGTTATTATGCTTGTGTCATATGATCGAACACCTTTTCCATTGTTGTTTACCGAAGTAAGTGTTGTTATTCGGGATGGTGCATGATATGCTGTTTCTGCTGTGCCTTTGCCAAAAGTGACCATGAACTAACTTGTACCCAAATTACACTGCAGATCATTTAACCCTTAAGTGACCTGCTTTAACCTCAACTCTAAAGGATGATTAATGGTCAGCCTTGAGTAGGTTGTTCAAATGACCCGCTGTGATTAGTTCAAGCTTTTTGACTCTGGTTGCTAAGCCGGATTGTGGCAACCCTGCTTCTTGTAGAAAGGTGGAAAAGGAGAACATTTGCAAATTCCTCACATGTCTGGTTCCTCCATTAAGCTCATACCGCCTGAGGCTGCTCCATTTAAAAAGTTTTTTTTTTTTTTTTTGCACATTGATGTGGCTGTGAGGTGTTTCTGCATCCAGAGTAAATGTTGCTAAACAACCTTCCATCATGCATTTTACTGTCATTCTTTCCTCCTAGCATGCTTACATTTTGTTTCTCCTGGGACTCCAAAACGAATTTTGAAATGATTTGGACAACCTACACAGACATCTTGAGATTCCATCGCTTGGAGTAAATGAAGCCCCTCACCCTGAACTGTAATGAATTATTTATTTAGTTTAAGGGGCTACCATAGATGTTGCAGAGATGAAGATCCAGGCTGTCCCAGCCCACTTTTGGCTCCTCGGGGAGGGAGCAAATGGCAGCGTGGCACCAGAGAACCCAGGCACTCCTCCCTTATGTCAGATCTTTTCATGGAACAACACTGATTTTCTAAGCTTAACATTCTTATCAGTTTAATTTAAAAAAGGCACAACTTCAAAATGGTAGATGACGTGGCATTTTTAGAGAAGTCTTTACCACTTCATCACCGTCTCTGCACCTAATGGAATCCCCATAAAAGAGAAAAAGTCTGCCTTGACAAAACTGATATCACTCTGTTTTATGGATGGATGCTCATTGTGACAACTTTTATTCATTTGTAGATTGCAACACAGGACAAAATCCAAAAGATATTTGATGGTATAGTTTATGCTCAACATGGGCGAGGAATACTATCACCTTCTTGAATACTGACACAGTACACTGAACCCTGTTTGTCGCGGGGAATACCTTCTACACCCATCAGCGATATACAGAGGCCTTATAAATAATCATTTTCTTTGGTTTTACCCCCACACACTTTAAAAATATTAGAATTTATTCACGCACACTTTTTTAATGTATTCCCTATTGCCTGTTCTCACTTCTTTGCTCGCCCAATTCACCAAATAAAGAAGCAATGTGTGCTTGCTTCAAGCTGTTTATTTGTCACCCCAGTTGAAGTTTACAGTAAAACTGAAATATAAAACAAAATAGACTTAAACATTGTATATCCAAACCAAAATATTCAACCAAACCATACAATTTCGTCTAACGAAGCCCGCTAGTTTAATGCAAACTGATAATGTGAAATACCATAGATGGGCTAACAGAAATTAGCATAGATGTCACAGTGACATACAAATAAAGCGTAAAAAAATACTCACAATATTGTTGATGCATTGAAGACACGCAACTCCATGACTTGCCTATATACTGTAAAAACCCATAAAAACAATTGCTTAAAAATCCATGATACAACAACGTACCACAATTTAGCGGGGATTCACTGTACTGTTGTTAAAGGAAGGATAAAACACCTTGCCTTTTAAAAAAGATTTACATAAAAAGATAGGTGGTTGGAGATAGATAAATAGAAGATGGAGAGCGAAGAATTCATGTTATCTATTTAAATACAAAACAACAAACAAATACCACTGATGTTTTTTATCGCAAATTAGATTTCTCGTGTTTCTAATATTAAAGTTTGTTTATTCCAGATTCAATGTTTCAGCAAAATGTAAGTTTGTTGTCATATGTCATATAAGGGAAACATGCACATCGCAGTGATTTTTCATTAAAATTGAGTTTGGCCCGCAACGTTGTCCCAATTTTTAATTTTGGCCCACCGTGAATTTGAGTTTGACACCCCTAATTTACAACATTTCTGGGATGACTTTAACAACTTGCCCACTGGGTAGAGCAACTTTCATTCTCTTCAAATCAAGATGGTGTGATACGTCATATTCGTCTACAACCTTTCATTTCTTGTTGTAATTGTAAAGACACCAATTTTACTGCATGTCATTAGATATGTTCAGGGTTACCCAATGGAGGGTCCAGTGAGTGTGCAACAAAAGCAGTCTTTCTTGAAGTCTTTCCCTAACATTGGTCCAATAAAGCAAAATTTAGTTTCTTTGAAACTGGCTCACACACAGCTCAGATGTTGGTCTTATGTGTGTGAAAGTGCCTGTGTGTGTGTGTAATAATTAGGGGAAGTATTAACTTAAAGCAACAGACATTTTATGGGCCAAGCATTTATGAAGGTAATAGCATCCCTATAAATGAACGACCTCCTAATGCCTCCTGATGTGCTGGCACTCATCGGCTCGTACGTCCACGGCGTGACCTCACGTGGCGGTATTTTACACCGCTGGCCTGAGGCCGAGCTCAGACGAGAAGATGTTTAGGGAGTCACATGTGCGTCTTGTCATTTCAAACATTATGCGCTAGTATGCTCTTATGTGTACAATATATGCGCATTAGAACTAGCCAGAGTTGGCAAAACTACTCACACGCTGTACGTAAGTAGAAGGCTAGGGTTAGTACAGATTTAACATCTGTGCTTCAGTAAAATTAAAAGAGTACAGACTCTTAAATGTACCAAAGTAAAAATGCATTTTTAATGTGAATTATACTCAATATTCATTTTTACTAATTTAGAAACTTCTTTGCATACAAAATAGTTTCCCTATTTTATGTACTTACATTAAATTTCATAGTGTTCGTACCGACAAGAAGAAGAAAAAAATAATGATGTGACATGTTTTTTGTTTAAGCGCAAGCTAGCATTGTCTCAACCTTTATGCTAATACAGTATTTATACTGGCACTGAATTAGCTAATGATAACATGCGAAATAATATACTTTGTGTGTTTTTTTTTTTTTTTAGATTAGAATTTTTGGAATCCAGTAGCTTGTTAAAAAACACATTCGCCACTATGATATATTTCTTCGAGCCGACAACATTGAGCAACTGGACGAACGATAGGTAAGATCTCGCCATTCCGAGTCTGTTGCCGTCCTCGCCAATTCTTCCCGGTTCACGGTCCTCTATGTTGCTGCTTGTCCTTTTTTCTGCCTTATAAATCAATCAATCTGTCAAGATTTCAAGATTACCTCTCTTGTTTATTTCTATGTTGTTGTTGAGTTGAAGATGTTTGAAAAAGGCAACTAGCTTACTTTTGACAAGGTAGAAAGTACAAGTATCTGTTTTGAAATGTTGGGAGTAAAAGTAAATACTGACGTGAAGTACAGATACGTGACAAGTACAGCAATTCCTGCCACTGGAAAATAGCATGTGTCGCGTGTGAGATGTGAATTTTCCAGCCCACTTGATTTGGCTGTTAAGTGCGAGATCCTGCTGTAAGCCGGCAAACAAGCTGCTCATTTTAAAACCCATTCAAAAATCGCTCCATTGATTCACGGACAACACGAAATAAAGCCTAAAAGTGCCATTTAGTCATTCTCACTCATTCGCCAGAATTATAAATCGACTGACTGCTCGTCATTCAGCTGTGTTTTAAAGGGAAAACACCGGGTGAAATGAATATGCTGTCACCTCTCATTTGGATCTGCCACAATAAGAAACGTGTTGTTCCCTGGAAGGATGCAAGCCTGGGTCAAGGTCTCAGGTTTTTTTTTTTTTTTTCCTCACGTTCCCAAAGCATTTACTTTGAGGCCCGCGTCTCTCCTTCCTCCGCCGCAACCCCCTCCCAGACATGTCTGACGGGCTGAACTCGACGTGGGCCGCTCGGCAGACTACAAAAATCATTCATCTGTGCCTTGAGACGGTCAAATCTGGATCTAATAAAAGGGAGCTTGCCTATTGATCCTATTCATGGGAAGGGGTAGTACCAACTCTGGCCGCTGGAGGGCTCTGTGGTTCAAGCCAGAGGCTAGCTCATTGAAGACTGTGGTTGCCCCCTTTATTCATAAAACGAGAGCGTGGGGAATTTAACACGAAACCCCCCAATTACATCTATTTTCTAGAACGACTGGGGTCGCAGGTGAGCTGGAAACTATTCCAGGTGCCATTGGCGAGAAGCGGGGTACACCCTGGACTGGTCGCCACCTAATCACAGGTTTGTTGACAAACGACCATTCTCCCATTCACACCTCTGAAGAATTCAGTTCATCGAACAAGCAGAAGTCTACTCTTGACAGGAAATCAAGGAGCCAAGAGTCAAACCCTAACCACAAGATACTATGCTGTCCATGCACAAACATTATTACCATGTGTCTTTTGTAGCAATCTATTTTAAGAATAAATGCTTCATAATGAAGACTTAACGAAGAGTTTGACTTCTACAAGATAGTGTGCCGTTGCTGTGTTTGAAAGTCATATACCACTAATACAGTGTAAACCTACAGAATCAAACCATTCATAATTGAAGCAAAATTGTCGTTTGGAACCATCATCCAATATGATGTCACACAGGATGTCGACTTACTTCCCTGGGGATAAATACAGCCCGAATTGAAGGATTAACTCTGTGTGTTTTGCTTTTTATTTGACATGTGGAACACATATTCCAAAAAAGAAAAATGCAGACGAAGCAGATGTAAAGACTTTAGGATCACAATAACAATTGTCACTTGATATCGGAGCGAAGGTCATTTGTTTTGTTGTATTATCGCAGTTCTTTAACACTTCTACTTCTTTTTCCACATGACCATAAGGAATGTTTATAAATGATAAAAATGGACATCACGGAGGACTAATGTTTAGCACTTCTACCTCACAGTTTTGAGGTATGTGGTTTGAATCTTGGCTCTGGCCTTTCTTGTGTGGAGTTTGCATGTTCTCCCATATGCCAAAAATATGCAAGTTCGGTTCTTTGAGGCCTCCAAATTGTCCACAGGTGTGAGTGTTAATGCTAAATTAGTCAATAGGTGCCCTGTGATTGACAGGCGACCAGTTCTGGGTGTACACTGAACGTCAGCTGGGATAGGCTCCAGCTCTCACGCAAGGCCGCAACCCTAATGAGGAAAAGCGGCATACAAAATGGATGGATGGATAAAGGACAAAAAGCACAAAGCATGTTACGCTTTTGTCATTAACTGAGTATTTGATTTTTGTTTAGTTTGTCTTACTGTCAGCAGACGTTAATTTGTATGTACGCTTGAATGACAACAAGTTAAATAGAGAAATGGACAAGGTTTTAATTTCCTGTAAAGTGAACCACCTGCTTATTCGCATTTCACTATTCACAAATTGCTGAAAAAAAAAATCACCTAATTGGATATTTTTGAGCTCTTTCTGAAATGCCATAGGATGCAACAAAATGTGTCAAAGCATTGATGAAGGGGAAAGTAGTAATTGGTGTCAAAGAAGTATTGTTGAGGAGATGCATTTTGATAAGGGAGGAGCTAAGTTTAGCCTGTGTTGTTAGTGGAAATTACAGTGACTCTTCGCCGTTTGTGCATGGGCACTTTCAGTGCATTCTATCGAAATCTCAATCTCAAAAAAGTCTGTAAGCCATTTATTTTGAAGGGTAATGTAAGGTCAGTGCTTTGGGATCAAAGCGTGTAGTATATTTATGGTTTATTATTATAGTTTATTATGTACACTTTGAAAAATTAAAAATTCTGCCCATTTTTTTTTTCACAATTCACAGCAGGTCTCGGGCGATAGTTTGCCTCTTGAACTGATCATTTCTATTTCCATTATGCCCTATGGGAAAAAATGTTGAGAGGATGACCAGCATCTCGGGCCTTAAGAGGTTCCACTGTATATAAAACAGTGTATACTGTTAAAACACTACAGCAGTAGTATACACAGTATGTACATCTAGAGGCCACAAACAAGCAGTGTGTCACTTTTTAGCCAGTATTTATGTGCGAGTGAGGGCACCGTATACCCCAACGCGGAGGGAAACCGCAGCATTCCAAAGCGACTCATAAAGGGGCAGAGCGACGCTGTCATCGAGGATGACGATGGCGAGAGTAAAGCGTTAACACATGGTGTGTGGGGTTATTTGAAATGCCCAAGTCGGTAGGTGGCAACTTAATTGATTGCATTCCATATGTCACACATGTCACACATTGGTTTTTGCTACTTTTTTGTTGTTGTTAGTGTCTAATGTCTGCATCAACTCTCACATTTGCTGTTCCTGTGTCATGATGCTCTGAGAATAATTGTTTGCCTTGTTTGTATTTCCGAAAACCACAGATGGAGGGCACAGTTGAGCCATGTGACAAGCTGCAGCTCTCATTTCAAGCTTGTTAACTTTTTTTTGGTTACAATCCTTATACTGCAGCTTGCATATTTTACTACTAAAATAAGATAACTTAGTTCGCATTTCACAACAGCACGTTTTCCATAAAACACTGTCTCATATTCAGTGTTTTTTTAATCCATTTGAATGAAATCTGCATAATATGAGAACTATTTGATAGAAGTCAAATTAAAAGTTATATGCATCTCAACTAAAATTGTAGAAATAGAGTAGTCTGTTCTAAACCAAAATGGGTCCAAGTAAGGGATTTTGGTGTGTTTGTTACACTAAATTCATACTTGTTTTATTTATTTATTTATTTATTTTTTTATCAGAAGTTAGTATGTTTATGACAATAGATCACATATTTTTCTACATTAGCATCCTGTGCAGGCATAAAATTTTAAATCTCTCACTGTTTTGGAACTTTTTTTTGTTGATTCATACAAACATGTTTCCTGTAAGGATTTTTAATATAATAGTATGACAGACCCAGACCACATGGATGCAGACACAGAGAACGGAAAGGGTATTAGTGAAAGTTCAACCAAGACAGGTCAAAGAAAGTGGGCTTCCGAGTAGGAAATGAAATAATATGGGGTCAAAACCAGAAACAGCCTGTTTCCTTGAAGGAGAAAAAAAAAGTAAACTCCTCTGCATATTATGGACCTGACATCTTTAAACCAAGTGTGCGCTATAAATAGCTTTTGGCACAGAGTGAGGTGTGGGAGTGCAAGAGGGGCTGAGTGAGGTGTGGATGAGTGGAGGCGGCCGGCGGTTGGAAAGGGGAACATGACGCTGGGAGCCAAACAAAGACACACCTACTTGCCAGACAGCCGTGATATGAAAAATGTGTTTGTGTGTGTGTGTGTATAAGTGTGTGTGAATGTGTGTCTGCAGTAGAGTGAAAGTGTAGGAGAACTTGAGCTATCCCAGTCCTTCTACTTTACAAACACAGTCTCGCAGTCCAAAATCAAGTTTAGCAGAGATGTGCAGATAATACATGGACACGCTTTTACTTTCTGGAACATATATTTTTTTTAATTCTCTAATCACATTTGAGTAGAGCGGAGCAAAGCGATTGGGGGCCATGAACCAGAAGTTGCAGTTCTGGAAAAAAAGTTTTTGGTAGACAACCAATCAGCATTCCAAGAGTAAATGCAATCAGACATGGTCTCAAGCAACTCCACAATGATCTTGTGTTCAACCAGTATCGTACTGTTATTTTCAGAAGTACTTGGACAGCAACATCAAGTTTTTATGACAATACATCGGAACACCATCACAATTGATTTGAAGTAAAAAATAATCAAGATTTGGCTTAAGTGTTGATTTGCAGCTGTAATTCAAGAGGTTTTATAACAAGATGGTATCTCAGCAATTTATAACATCCATCAATCTATTTTCAATAGCACTTAAAGGTCAGATGGGGTCAGTTAAAATTCATGTGCATTGTTAATGTTTGGTAATGCATACATGTCATTTCCAGCAAGTTGTCAACCATTTATTGGCTACAAAATAGGTTTTATTGAGCACCCCTGAACGCTCCCTATTTTGAGACTTCCTGGGCAAAGTTACTCTATCCACCGCAAGGGCTACCGGAAATGATGTAATGCTTGTCATTCAATAGCGTGCTACACTTGCACTCGATGGGTAGCAACTAGCAATATTTTGGAGTTTGAGCAGGAGAGGGATCTCGAGTCACAGGAGCCGACTAGAACTAGACTTGTCGTCAAACACCGATCAGGTGGTTGGAGCCTGTCTTTGAGGATGGCTAGCGCCTACTTAACATTGAAGAAGGGGTCACAACATAACGCAGAGCAGATTGGAAATACAGACTAGTATGCAAATACACAGAAATAGACTAGTTTGCACATTTCTCTCTCTCTCTCTCGCTCTCTGTTTGTGTGTGTGTATATATATATATATATACATATATATATATATATATATATATATATATATATATATATATATATATATATATATATAGAGAGAGAGAGAGAGAGAGAGAGAGAGAGAGAGAGAGAGAGAGAGAAAGCGAGAGATACATATATACGTTCCCCTCCAAAAGTATTGGAACGGCAAGGTCAATTCCTTTGTTTTTGTTGTACAGTATACTGAAAACATTTGGGTTTCAGATCAAAAGATGATAATGAGACAAAGGTTCAGAATTTCAGATTTTATTTCATGGTATTTACATCTAGATGGTATTTACAACCACCACACACCTCTTTCCCACATTTGCTCAAAGTTTGGTCTCGGTAGAAGTCTGCGTTCAACTGAGTGACATTCTAGTTATTTGTGGTCATTATAGTATTGCCAAAACATCAAGAGTTTTGTGTAATATTGTGTTTCTTTACTATATTCTCTGAATTACAGTATGTGGGTTTTTGAAACTTTCAACTTCCATTGTATTATCGATACAACAACCATTGAATACCTCTCGGACAGGTCCAACGTGTGCATGTAAAAAAATGAATGGACCCATAAAGGAGTCAGGAAAACAGGCTAGTGAAGACCGTCCGCTGACAAGCGGCTCCTTCCCCGCTCTCAACACCCTGATAAGTGATGCTCTAGAGCCGCAAGCTCATCACAGACTGGCTCCACTGAATGAAGTCGACAGGCCCACTACTTGGGGTGATGTTGTTATCAGTGTTACCACGAGGATGAAGTGGCGCTAAACACTGTGTGGTGCAACAGGTCCGTAGGGAAATGGCAACATTGTTCTTTTTAAAACTAAATTAAGAGTAAGAATACTTTTATCACTCTAATGGTGAGTTGCTTTTGACAACTCCTCTTCTTTCAGCAAGTAGCCCTCCTTCCGGCCTTCCTTCACTCCCCTAATGAGGGTATGTATTGCCTTCAGAGCCTTCTCTGCTAATTACAGTACATGACAAGCATCCCCCTCTGGGAGTCGTAAGACGCCACTGGAGGGGCGTTGACGGTGGTTGAATTAGCCACTGGGTGGGGTGTTTGTGCATGAGTTTGATGCGGAGGTGGGGTGGGGATGGGGGTGAGGAGAAAGAGGTGCGTAGGGGTGGCCAGGCCAGTCGCTTACCATTAGCTGGACTCTCTCTCCCTCTCGAGTAGGATATATATATATATTTTTTTGTTCTTTTAAGGCAAGAGATTAGCATGATTTTCATAAACAAGGTTCAGCCAAATTTTTGGGGCAAGGCTAAAACGAGGCCAGATGACGCAAGCTGGCCTCTGGCATGAGTTGTCACTCGTCCACTGTATAAGTACCATGCGCCCTTATTGCATACAGTGGCAATTGTCACTTTTTTTATTGATAATAACATTTCTACCACCACAGAATGCAGTTGGCATTCAAGCTATGCCTACAACCCGAAAAAAATACATCTTCCCTGAAGTGAATTTGGGCTAGTGTCTCTGCAGTGTGCACCCAAATGCACCACATTGCGAGGCAGCGGCGAATCAGACAGCTCCGCCCGAGTCCGCTGGCCTGCGCCAACCTGTCAGCAGCACGAGTAGCCACTCGTGGTCCAGCCCACTGGCGTCCAACTTTTTCATAATTGGAACATTATTCACTTGCAGATTTTTTTTTTCATTCAGATTTGGCAGACTTGTTAACAACACTATTCTCTGTGGTGTGTCAAAGACATTTTTGGGGTCAGTCTACTGAGTCTTTAATATGGCTTGTCCTGCTCCACTGGACTTTACCTACAGCACTCCTCTTCTATTGGCAAACCAGTAACCACCAGAGGTGGGGCACTGCAGTCAGATGAATTAAATCGATCCAGACTGAAGTAGCCAATTTTAGAACTTGAGACCTGTTTGGCTAAAATTTATGAATAACTCCACTTGACTACATGACTTGAAAAGTCTTACCTGTTTGCATTTTAAAATCTGCATTTTCAAGATAGTGTGGCACAGTTATTTATTTATTTATTTATTTTTTGTCATGTGTGCAAACCTGGCAACCCAACAGTATACTGTAATGCAGTATTCTGAAGCCAGTAAGCCACCTCATGAAGCTAGTATCACGGAGGGAGATCCAAAGATGATTAAATTTTGATTCAAGGATGAATGTTGCTTTTGACAAAACTGTGAAAAAGAGAATGGCAACATGCAAGGTTTACAAGAGACACAAAAATGACGTGTGTTACTTAAACCCACAAAGCCAGGTTAAAAAAAAACATTAATTTCACAGTTTAGCTAATTGAAAGCTGATTAAACATTAACTAAGTTTCACGTTGGTTACGGTTTTAATTACAAATATAAAGTATCGAGAGTGGTTTGGGACCATTAAGAAATCAGAACAGTATGGCTCACTAAGACAAGTACTGAGTGCTAATGTATGAATATATCTTGTGACTGATTGTACCTAAGATTTTATTACTTGACTAAATGACTTACTAAAACCCAAGTAATGACTTAACTCGACTTACTTGAAATTCAGTGGCATCTCAATTTGACTTGCTGAATTTTTGCCAGTCTAACTTTGGACTTGCTTGAAACTTGCAGGTTAAGACTTGAGATGTATCTATGATTTGCACATATGTGGCTATCTCTGGTTACTACCGCATACTCAAAAACAGTTACTGCAAGGCACTTATAGTAAGTGGTCAGCCTATATTCAAAGCATGCTGAGCAGATACCACTGCAGGTGATGTAAACCATCATAAAATTGTTACTTTGGAGGCTATACAATGAGATATTACACCCCCCCCCCCCCCCCCCCCCCAAAAAAAATAAAAATAAAAAAAACCTCATGATGAGGTCAGTTTAGCTCTGCACTCTCACAGTATTTCACTCCATAGTCTTTGCTGCAGTGGTGCTGTCTTACTGCCCGCAGTCCCCTTTGGCATAAAACTCATCTCCTTATGACGGCCAAAAAGCCACGTCGAGAAGTACATTGTATGATTTGTTCAATGCACCTTGGTTTTTGTTGTGCCCTGCGACTGACTGGCGACCAGCTCAGGGTATAGTCTACCTTTTGCCCGAATTAAGCTGGTAGAGGCTCCAGCACCCCGCGACACTCAATAGAATAAGCGGTGTCGAGAATGGATGGATGGTTTTTGTGGTTCTATTTTAAAGTGGAAACCCAACCAGTGCTGTGCAGTGGAAAACATAATTAAGCAGTTTACATCTGTTGCATCGACGTATCTGTTGCAGTTTGACAAATGTATATATATAAATTTAAAAAAGAAAGAAAAATAATTTGTTATTGAAGATAAACCTTTTCAACCCACATTAACTTTGAACACTGAGATCAACAGAATTGCTTGGATGCTATTCATGTCACATGTTTTAGAGGCCACTTGTTGCTCAGGAAAATTTATTTATCTATCTTTCCATCTGTTTTCAATAGTCCTTGTCCTCATTCGGATTGCAGGTGAGTTGGAGCCTATCCCAGCGGACTCTGGGCAAGAGCTGGGGTAGACCATGGACTGATCGCAAGCCAATTGTATTGGTACTGTATATTTATTCGCATACAGTAATTTCACAATTAAGACCCTTTCCTGGATTAAATATAGAATACATATCGATAAGGCTGCTATCTACTCAATGTAGTTTGACTACACACAGTGTATTAGTGTTCATAATTTAAAAAAATAAAGCTAGCATCTTGTGGGAACAGTCTTAATAGTGATGTATTGTCACTCCCCTTTACATAAACTGATGGCATCTGAGTAAGACAACTACCGTTTCACCAATTCCCATGTAAACCCAAGTTGCATCAATATAAAATGCGCTCGACCTTGGATGTCAGTGTGGTGGGAATGTCCAGATCGCACTCGGGGGCCAAATAAACAGTGTTTTGTACATGGTCACCGTGACCATTGGCAATTGCAATGCTTAAAATGAAAAATAAATGGGTTAGTTTGACTATGGCTGTGGTTAGAAAAAAATACACAACAGGGATGTCCATAATGATGTGAATGCGTGAATGGAGTTATTTGCCAGGTCCACTGCATATTAGATGATATAGATGTAAAGGTTTGAGACGAGCATTAGCGTAAGCATTGCATTCACTGTGTGGAAATTAAGTCAGTGAGTGTATCAATTACTCTTGTGGGGGACAATTCAATTCACAGTGCTACAACAACAAATATGCCCAGTCTTGCTTGTTCTTTTTTACTAAGTGGCTAAATGTTGTCTTCAACGCATTTATCCCCAAAAAATGCTCACGATGCCAGTGTTTACCCCAACAAACATCAAAAGTAAACAGATTTTCACACCCATAGCTGACCACACCTCGTTACCCTGGACACAGTATGCTGCGGATCCATGAACTTGTCAGTTAGACTATGAAGTACTGGTGGTTCAGTGGTTGAGCCACCAGTGCTGTGCGGGAGACCTGGGTTTGATTCCTGGCCAATGCAACTTCCTTTTGTGGCGGCAGTAGCTCCCTCTTTGCACTTAAACAGGACATTGTCCCCACCATCCCAGCTCCAGTGGTGAAGAGTCCTGCCAAGTTTTCATTTACATGTTTGCGGCCTCTTATGTTTTACAAATCGGTTAAGATATTAGAAATCAGTATGTGCCCACCCTGATTTGAAACATAACCTGGCAGAGGTAATTAAACTCAAGCAACTTAACCCTAACTGTTCAAACCAGAAGAAGACAAGTGAGCATGGGACTTGGATGAAGATGTCGAGTGGAACAGAGCACGGCTATCCACAGCATCCATCCCCTGTGAAAGGAAAACCATCTGGAGGCTGTAGTGAAGACTGCGCACCCATGAAATATTGAGGATGTTTGTCTGATTTACTCAGCCTATTTAGAAGTGTTTGGACAACTTGGCTGGGGGATTGGTGCTTTAATTAAAGATAATATCAAGAACTAATATTGCTCCTAAGACATTGGCCTCCTCACAGTGCAACAGTCATGCTTCTCTCTGGGTGAGGCCATGCCATTTTAAATGAATCTAGTTACGATACATATTTCCTCGCTTTCTCTCTGCTGGTGCCAAGAGTAATGCAGACTTTTTTGCGGGCCAAAACCTACCAGGGTGATGGTCTATTGACACTGACATACGACAATATATCCTCACTTTATTTATTAGCAGTGGGCTTTCATCTAAAAATATCACAGGCATGGAATAAAACAGTTTTCAATAACAGAAAGATTAGGTCTGTACTTCTTTTACTGGACTCCACAGCTTGGGAACACACAACTAAGCCTAAAATAGATGTTCAGCTCATAAAGGCCCCCTTTCTTTGTAGTCAGCATACAGCAACAACATCTGCAGGGCAGTTTCTATGAGGGGAACATATTTGGGCAGGCTATCAAAGACAGTGGCGATCCCCTATGAGAGGTTCTAGGCGGAGGACTTGCTCTTCCTCGCTCTCGTTCCCTCTGTCTCTCTACTTCTAAAAAATCTGCTGCAATCAGGTCAATGCTAATAAAAGCCCATTAATATCACCTGTCAGTGCTATCTTTGGAAGATCCAAATAGAGAAAAATGAGAATGGAAAAAGAACTGGCTGAATCTGGATCTACTCACGACACACCATTGAAGGAGAAGTAAGATAAAATGTTAAATTAAAGTCACAAGCGATGACAACACACGGACACTTGAAAAAATGAGTGGAAAAACAAAAACACCAGTTTTATGGGTTTTTTGTACCACAATCCCAGCTGTCTCCTAAGGTACAGTATATCTAGTCGTTATAAATCATGATAATCATAATTACTATGACAATTAGAGTACTGTATTAATTAATTTCAGAGTCCAAACTGTCGTCACTTGTATTTATTGTACAGTGTTAACTAATATTTTAACATGATTTGTCATGCATACAAAGGCAGATGTTAGCACGCTATTAATATTGATAACGAATGAGGAGGAATAAAACTTGATAATGACCTCACCACTGTAACATTTATTGTCATACAAGTAGGAAACAAAATGAACCACAAATGTCATGTAAAATATTAAAACCAGTTGGCAGCTACCGAGACAAAAGCACACGCTGTATATCGATATAGATAGATAGATAGATAGATAGATAGATATAGATAGATAGATAGATAGATAGATAGATAGATAGATAGATAGATAGATAGATAGATAGATAGATAGATAGATAGATAGATAGATAGATAGATAGATAGATAGATAGATAGATAGATAGATAGATAGATAGATAGATAGATAGATAGATAGATAGATAGATGTCAATGATATGGTGGAATGGTGGCCGACTGCTTAGCACATCAGCCTCACTGTTCTGAGAACCGGAGTTCCAATCCTGGCCTCACCTGTGTGGAGTCCGCATGTTGTCCCCCTGCCTGTGTGGGTTTTCTCCAGGTACTCTGGTTTTGTGTCTTCATTGCAGAACAGAAGGGCACTTTGAACTGCTGAGCCATCTAATTGAAACAGCATCGGTGCAGATCTGGACCACATTCATCCTCGCTTTTATTCAATTTTGTCTCAGCATAGGAGTGCGCTTCCCTCTCCACATGGCAATAAGTCATGGTCTCGCCTTTTGCCCTCGACGTGTTGCCCATCTGTGTCCCCTGAGGCCCCCGCGTGGCTGCTGAGGCCCACCAAAACGCAGAGGGGTCTTGAGAAAAGGCAGCCTGTACCCTTTCTCGTACTTCTTCATTCCTCTCGCCTTGGACTCGACTCCCTCCCCCCGTACTTCAGCCCCACACTTCCAGACACACACACTCATCTCCTCACCCCTGCAGCAGAAGATTTACTGTTAAGAGTAGTGGCTGTCAGGAGGTTTGAAGCGTGCACTTTCTAATTCAAACAAATGCCAAAACCGGGGTCACAGAATTATCATGGAGCCAAAAGGTGTTTCAGATGGTTCACAAGTGTTCAGAGGAAGAGCGAGAGAGGTGTTAATCTGGTCCATATCCGAGCCCTGTAAAGCTTGTAAATAAATAAACTAATAGTGAAAAATAAGCAAATGGAGAGATAAACCTACTCGGTTATCTGGTGCCACTATCAAGGCTAAGCAGGTGGCTCGAAGATGTGCTGAAGCAAAGTTCTCATTTCGCAGAAGACTGCTCAACGTTCATGCGCCGTTGGGGTCAGCAGTTTGCGTGTGGAGGGTGGTATGTCACCTATGTCATGTACCGTATACTACATTGTATATTGAACAAGCACAGGCATGTGCACCACTGTGACAGTCACACTACAGTTCATGTTTTGTTTTTTTGGTTTTTTTAACTGGAAAAAAAATATATAACCACTATGTTTTCTTCCCTTCTCCAATGTTCCCGGTAAGCGTGTACACTTATGTCTCATGATATTGCCCTCTTTTCACTGTACCTATGTGGCTTAAAATGGCTCAGTGATGCTTTTCCAAGAGGCAAAAGGGCAACTACGAGATACTTTTTACATACTTTTTGAATATAGATGTTTTTTGCGTACTTTTTTTTTTTCAGATATTAACCACTGCTAATCACGTGATGATACATGGCTAGAAAGGAATTAATGAGTTGAATGAGTTAATGATGCAGTTTGACATATGCAGGTAGGTTTCTATGAAGTTCCTGATCAAAATTAGGATGTTTGAGGTCTGCATTCTGTTTAGTAACAGCATTTAAACTAACAATTGCGATTGCAGTAGCAATTTTCAATTGGACACTAGTTACCTATAAACGCAGCAATTGCCTTAGCACCGCCATTACACGTTCCTTTTGCGATACTGTACTACAATGACAATATACAACTATAGAGCACAGAACGCTGCAAAGGCTGAAGCATTGACAATTGGCACTTTTATCCTGATCCTCACCCAAAAGTAATGGCTTTCAATAAATCCATCTTAACAGATACAAATCAATCACTGCACAAATCCATTGAATAGTTGCACTTACATGTACATCATATAATGTACTGCATGCTCTGTTTTAAATAACACATGCATGAATGTATTCATTTAACAATATGTGTACTATTGTGGCTATAGTTTTCAGTGGAGCAATGCTGGGTCTGTTACATTTGATTACTTCATTTAACTGCACGACGGAGTCAAAATATTATGAACAGCATGCATGATGCAGTGCAGTTCTACACCAACTATACACAAATACAACTTGTTTGGGGTTGATACGTTTAGATTACGCAGGTGCACCAAAGGTTATGGCTGCTCACAGTAGTGTAAAACACACACACACACACACACACACACACACAGAAATATACATATGTATATATAAAAGAAAGAAACCAGTGAAGTTATTTTCCACCATGCTGACCATGAGACGCTCTGAAGTTTCCACCTGTGCGCACGAGAGCAGCTGCTGCGTGTGAGGTGCATGAATCCACGCCAAAAGGGAAAAGAGGATTTGGAGAGGATCACCGTTATGATCGAGGGAGGGACTTCATGTGTGTATAATATTCCTTCTTCTTTCCCACCGGGACTCTGTCGTAGCAGGTAGAGCATCTCGCGCCTCTCTCAAGTCTGCAGCTTTCAAACTTCTCTCAACACATTCGGTAAGCTGTTGCTTTTTTTTTTTTTTTGCCATCCCTATTTTAATACTCTTTACTGGAGGAGAAAAGCCGTGATTGTTTATTGATTTGGGGCTTGATTCATCTCTCTCAAAGTGTACGTTGTAAAGTTTATTTTCTTTCATTCAGCGCGTTTTTTTCTCTCTCTCTGATTAATGGCGACCGGTCACGTCTGCGTTTAATACAATTAAAACATACTTCAACGGCAATTTCAAACTCTTTGCATTATTTTTTCTTTAATGAAATTAATTAGGCGCACCCCAGTTATCCTATGTCAAAAAAGACTTTTATTTACTCTACGAGTGAACTCTGCCGCACCTTATGAGCGTCATGCACCTAAAAGCCAAAAGGTGCACCTTGTATTTGAATGAGATGTGAAGTGATTTGCAAATTGTTCTCCTTGAGAAGCAAGTGACTCCTACTGCACGTCTGTAAGCGTTTAGCCCTCGCTGTCTCATCATCTCTTTATGTGCCAACGGCTGTCAAAGCACATGTTGCAATGCGCCTTTCCTTTTTTTTTTTTAAATGTGAGGAAATGAGCCATGTGGTCCACGTGTACCCAATGCCTTCTTTTCCAGCTCTGGTATTTGATGTTGTTTTAAGTAAACAGTGTTACAAGTGAAAGCAAATTGTGTGGGAGGGGAGGAAGCCTCAAATGAGAGGAGGTTCTAAATAAGGATGCAAAGTGTGTGGAGTGATGGGAAGTTGATGATTTACAACTGGAATCCTTTAAGAGCAAGTATGAGGTTGTAGCCTACTTTTGGGAGCACACTGTACTAAATACTGGTAGGATACAGTTGGAGTCCGTCACTGTACAACCTTCACCTGCTTTCCCCATACTATCGAATCAAATTGAGTAAGCAATTATAAAATGGGCGGCACGGTGGACGACTGGTTAGATCGTCAGCCTCACAGTTCTGAGGACTGGGGTTCAATCCCCGGCCTCGCCTGTGTGGAGTTTGCATGTTCTCCCCGTGCCTGCGTGGGTTTTCTCCGGGCACTCCGGTTTCCTCCCACATCCCGAAAACATGCATTAATTGGAGACTCTAAATTGCCCGTAGGTGTGACTGTGAGTGCGAATGGTTGTTTGTTTGTATGTGCCCTGCGATTGGCTGGCAACCAGTACAGGGTGTACCCAGCCTCCTTCCGATGATAGCTGGGATAGGCTCCAGCACGCCCGCGACCCTAGTGAGGAGAAGCGGCTCAGAAAATGGATGGATGGATGGAATTATAAAATGTTGTAAGGTATGGTTAATTAGGCAAACAATTTCATATTATTATTATTATTATCTGTATATGTCAATAAATAATTTATTGCAGCAGCGCGATGGAATAGTAATTAATACACTTGCTCAGTCATCTCCATTCAAACATCTCTGTGTGGAGCTGGCATGTTGTTCCAACATTTGAAAAAAAAAAAAGCGTGCTAAATTATCCTTAGGTGTGAATGGTTGTTTGTCTATAGGCCTTGCAATTGAACGGGGACCGGTCCAGGTTGTACCCTAGACTGGTGGTGAACAAAAAAAAAAAAGTCAATGTTATGTTTAAAACTAATAGCTCCCATAGCAGCAATTGGCTGACAATTATTCCAGGGTGTTCCCCTCCCCTCGCCCAAAGTCAGCTGGGATAGGCTCCGGTTATCCGCAACCCTAATGATGATAAGTGGGACAGAAAAATGGAGAGATGGATCAAGCAAATTACTAACATTACAACTAGTTGATAATAGGCAGCACACTGCTCCAGTGGTTAACACATCTGCCCCCCACTTCTGAGTTTTAGATTTCAAATCTCAGCCATGACCTTCTTGTGTGGAGTTTGCATGTTCTCCACGTGCTTGTGTGCGTTTTCTACATGTACTGCCTCAAGCGTTGTAAAAACATGTGCATGGTACATTAATTGAAGACTAAATTGGCCATGTGAGCGTGAACAGTTGCTTTTTGTTGGCTGCGGCGTGGACCAGTCCAAGGTGCACCCCGCCTCTCGCACAAAGTCAACTGGGATAGACATCAGCACTCCCGCAACCCTGATGAGGACAAGAGCTGTAGTAAATGTATGGATGGACAGTTGACCACTTAAAGTAGTCAACATTAGTATTTCTGTACTGACCATGTCACTGCGACAGCTGAACTACACACTGTGTTCATGACAACTCACTTAATTCATTACAGCTTTTTATAATGGGAACAGACCTTTTGTTGCTTCAGGACCGCCTTTTGTTCCCTTCCGATCAGTGATTTGGAAGTGAGCCAAAACAAATCAGTGTGTATGTAATATATCAGCTACATCACGTTTGTTGGTGGCATTGCATGCCACTTTATCTATTTACACACACGCATAATGTAAGCGGCACTCTAAGGGGAAACAATTAGCGAACATCTGAGACTGATTGGACCAAAAACCTGCGGCGGCACAAAGGGAATTTAAAGGCACTCATCGTGATTCTGAAATGCATGTACAAAAAAAATTAAAAAAAGACTACAACTTCTCTATATTGTTTTGCTTTCTTGAAAATTTGCGCTCTTCAAAATTCCTAAAGGAAGAAATGCAAAAATGTGTTAAAATTGCAATGAATGAACCCCAGTACCCCCCTTTTCATGGAAAATTCTTGAAATGTACTTGACATCAAACTCCACCTACAGTATGCACTTGCAATGGCATAGGCAAAAAAAGCAAGCAATTTGCTTTAGTACTACCGGTAATCCCCATACCCAGTTTCTTAGGGATGCAGCCACTGCCATAGATAGTTATTATTACGTTTAGTTTGATTCAAATTTGTTTATTTCTATGGTGGTGGCACAATGACCAAATCATTAGCACATCACATTTCTGAGGTTGGGGGTTTGAATCCGGTCTTCGGGTTTCCTTTGTGTTGTACTCTGGTTTCACCACACATTCCAAACATGTATGTTACGTTCATTGGAGACTAAATGATCCTTTGGTGTGAGTATGAGTGTGGATGATTGTCTATGTGCCCAGCAATTGGCTGGCAACCAATCCAGTGTGGTCCCTGCCTCTCGTCCAGTTAGCTGGGATAGGCTCCGGCATACCCAGAACTCTAGTGAGGATAAGTAGTATCGAAGATGGCTGGATAGTTCAATGTTTATAGCAGCCATGTCGTACTGGGAAAAAATAAGAGGGAAAGACATGTTTCCAAACATGCATCCTTTCATGCAAAGATGATCTTCTCGATCGATGCATTTTCTGTACTGTTTGTCCTATTCAGGTTCACAGTATGGGCCTATCCCAGGGGGACTCGGGATTAAATGTGGACTACACCTTGGACCGGTCTCCAGTGTGAATAGTCCTTTGAGTGCGAATCGATCCAATGCTATGTAAATGATTGCTATGTAAATGATTTTTTCTTAACAGCTGATTGTACTAATCCCTTGTCTCCTTGTTCCTACCTCCCATTATTATCTCTCACAGTTGCTCGTGCACACGCACACACACACACACACATACACCCCACACAGGCATAGAGTGTAAACAGTATGTGATTGATGGCGCGCCTCACACTGCCTCATGTGTTGCCGTGTTGATCCCTTCAACAGGCCCAGCTTCTGCTGTCCACAGTGTCCGCGATGAGTTACTACGTGGATCCAGTTTCTTCCTATCCGGCCCTTCACCCCCGTGACCGTCTGGCCGCAATGGTAAGACCCCTAACCCCCTTCTCCCCTCTCATAAATTATCTCAGACTAGCTACGCCACAACCAACTGGGAGTGTGAGGAGATTCTTTGCCAGAATGTGAGCTGTGTGTGTGGGTTTTTAACTGTGGATTCCATTATTCTTTCCCCTGTTCTTTCTCATGTATGGTGGCGCTCAGTATCTCTGCACATGCTGTACGTCATAATTTCGTCAAGATATTCTTTATTGCCCTCACACAATCTTCTGTTTTACACAATCACCCTGCACCAACACGTGCGTCTCTTTTGGCGCTCGGATGGAGACTGAGGCGCCTCCGACCTTGAACTAACTGGTCCAATTGGAGTCGCAGCATCCCTGCCGCTGCTTCGCTAAGCCACCCGCTCAGTGCTCTGGATCCAGTTGTTTCCAAATAATACAGAGTCAGAAGTAGCAGGGAACATTGCGATTCCTGGGAGGTGAGCGTTTGAAGGGTGCAGGCCAAAGAGCAGCAACACAAATGCTTCCATTTGTATGCAGAGCTTCAGTGCATTAGGATAAGAGACGGAGGTTATATGCTAATGGAAACCCCACACTGGCCTGATAGAAAACATAGAAGGTTACAGCACCGCAGGTTCTAATTGGCTCAGGTGATGAGGCTCGCCTTTGGAATTGAGGGACTTGCATATGAGGGCAGACTTGGTCAAAGGGTGAATGCAACACAAACTTGTTTGAATAAATGAGAATCATCAGCAGACAGCAGAAGACATCATGTTTCTTCCACTGTCTTTCAGTAGCATGACAAACATTTAGTACAATTCACTTTAGTTTTTATTTCACTAATTCATAATTAATGATCGCTCTAGACCAGGGGTGGCCAGACCTTCGTGCTCAATGGCCATATTTAGATTTTTTTTATAATGGCCGGGTTATTAGTAGTGGAGGTAAAAAAAAAAAAAAAAAAGGAAAAAATATATAATAATTCATTCTCATTTTTAAATTGTATTATTTATGAATAATTTAATTATAATTGGTATATGTATGTAACTGATATGTAATGAATGTTGCTGCTCATATTTTACAAAGCAGCCAAGCATCCTTTGTCACAATGAGTTCCTTTTCCTGCTCTTTGGTTATCATCGTGTTTCCTCTTTGACATATGGTACCTTTCTGTGGTGGCAACAAGTAAAAAAAAAAGACAAAGAAAAAGAAAAAGAAAAAGAAAAAAAAAACATGCCGATAATGTTTTACATGTTCCTGAACTAAAATTTTTACAATAATATTTTGCATACGACCTACTGTAGATAATGACACCAGAATTAGGGTTTTGTAATTCCACAATGGGGAAGTTCAGCATAACATGGAGATGCTGGGGTTTAAACCCAATACCTCATACATGCGAAGCATATGCTCTACCACTGAGCTACATCCCCACAATGAAAAGACAAAGACAACTATCGAGAGTCCTACAATATTTGTTGCATTTAAATGCAATGTGATGAAAAACAAAAAATGCTTCTTGCCTGAAAAAGACATCCAACATATCCCCACATGACTGAAGAGTACATTGCAATCAGATTGCATTGTGTTCAACTTTGAAAGTTTTAGCCAGCATTGCAAAACACCAGAGCAATGAAACTGCAGATGTACAAACATCCTAGTGTCCTCTTACTTCACAAGTTTAATTGTAGACATTGTTATACATTACATTATACATTGTCATAAAAGCTATGTATATACACACAGTGCATGTACATGCTACTCTAACGTAACCTTTTATACTTATATTATTATTCCTTAAAATAAACATTGTCTGATCAGTTTAGCGCATGGAAAAGGGGCTGAAATATAACATTGGCATTGATCAATCAAAGTAAAAACACTGTAGATGCTTGGGTTCACCATAGCAACGACAGAGGACACTATATTTTATCTGAAATGTGTTTATTATTTATTTAGGTTTAGTTTTTGTAGGTTTCGATTGGAAAATTAACTAGCTGGAGCAGTAACAAACTGTTAACCAGTGGCGAAACAATTAGATTAAAAAAAAAACAAAAACAAAAAAAACACAATTACGCAAAATATACAAAAAGTAAACCCAACTTTGTGAATTTTTTTTCTTGATATTTACTATACATTTATGGGCCATGTTAATTCAATAGTGTCATGCTTCAGCCATTAAGCCACCCCCTTCATTTTCCAACATACACACTGACCTCTGCATTTAAAGTTATTGTGTTATCTCAACTCCTCTCTCAAATCCATCCATCATCATGTGGGCCCTCATGCATTTTAACTTTCCCCGCTCGTTGAATGCACTGATAGGAGACGGTCACATCCCACTCAAACGTATAAAGGGTCTCATAAATTGCCCCACCTCTACCCCTCCACCAATCCACCACTCTTGTAGCATCCATAAAGCTGGCCAGCTACTGATAAATGCTGCTGTGCTTGTACAGGGAAGGCTTATCAGATTGTCAGTCACTCTGCCAGCCAGTCTCGTTGTATGCTGTATTATACACAACATGTATTATATTGTGATGTATTTCCAGCGGGACATATATCTCCTTTTTTGGGCATTTTAATTATCCGATTTCTAAAAAGTAGCATGATAACTTCTTCAATAAATAATTATCTATTGGTTCTATTCACTATATGAGAAAAGTGTCTGAATGTTTCTAGTCCCTCCAAAATGTTATTATACTACCAAATGGCACAGGAACTTTACCCCTTAAACAAGACCTTGTTATTCAGTTCGTATTTTCAAGTGGTCCAGGAACCTTTGACCTGGGGTCTGCCGCGCTGAACATATTTCCAGAAACTAATTTGGTAAATGCGCAACCTACTTCTGAATTCGGCAAAATGAGCACTTCCTCTGAGTTCGGATGAATGGCGAACTCCCGCTCCATTATTCCCTCTTTCATGAACAAGTTCCCAAGTGGACCCAAGATGCTTGAACTGCTCCACTTGGGTCAGGATCTGGAAAGGGCACGCCACACATTTCCGTCTGAGGGTCATGGCCCCAGATTTGGAGGGGCTGATTTTCATCCCAATGGCTTCACGCTCGGCCGTGAGCCGCTCCAGGGAGAGTTGAAGATCGCGGCCTGATGAAGCCAGCAGAACCACCTTATCTGCAAAAAGCAGAGACGTAATACTGAGGCCACAAAACCGGAATCAATGACTTAACTGCGGTTAGCAATTCAGCCTTGGTGGAGTTTTTCCCTCACCGGAAACAAATTCAACTTCCTGGCGGTAATGCAACTATTGTTATAAATAACAATACAACATTATAAAGAGACCAACATTTGTGGCCTATTTATAAAATTTAACCGACTCGATATAGTCGGGCTCGCCTCCACACACAGCTTGGGCTCTGGTACAAGTCCTCTTGAGAGGGGTTGGACTCTCTTCTACTCTGGAGTTGCCCACAGCGAGCGGCGCCGAGTAGGTGTGGGTATTATTATTGCCCCTCGGCTCGGCGCCTGTACATTGGGGTTCACCCTGGTGGATGAGAGTGTAACCTCTGTCCACATGCGTGGGGGATGGGCCCTGACCGTTGTTTGTGCCTATGCACCAAAGGCACAAACCCACCCTTTTTGGAGTGCTTGGAGGGGGTGCAGGAGAGCACTCCCGCTGGGGTGTTTATCGTTCTGCTGGGGGACGTTGGCAATGACAGTGAGACCTGGAAGGCCGTGATTGTAAGGAACGGCCTCCCCGATCGGTACCCAATCCAATCGGTGTTCTGCTATTAGACTTCTGTATTCATCACGGATTGTCCATAACAACCACCATGTTCAAGCATATGAGTGTGCTTACGTGCACTTGGCACCAGGACACCCGAGGCCGCAGTTCGATTATTAACTTTCTGGTCGTGTCATTGGACTTGCGCCCGCATGTCTTGGACATTCGGATGAAAAGAGGCGGGTATCTGTCAACTGATCACCACCTGGTGGTGTGCTAATGCCGATGGTGGGGGAATATGCCGGTCCAACCTGGGAGGCCCAAACATATTGTGAGGGTCTGCTGGGAACGTCTGGCAGAATTCCCTGTCAGAAAGAGTTTCAACTCCCACCCCCGGCAGAAGTTCACCCACATCCTGAGAGACGCGGGGGACATTGAGGCCGAGTGGACCATGTTCCGCGCCTCCATTGCTGAGGCGGCCGACCGGAGCTGTGGCCATAAGGTGGCCATAAGGCCTGTCGTTGGGGTTCGGTGAGGTCATGGAGGAACGACTTCCAGACGACTTCGAAGAAATTCAGGTCCACCATCCAGCGTCTCAGGAGGGGGAAGCAGTGCACCATCAACACTGTGTATAGTGGGAATGGGACGCTGCTGACCTCGACTCAGGACGTTGTGAGTTGGTAAGGAGAATACTTCGAAGACCTCCTCAATCTACCGACACGCCTTCCCATGAGGAAGCAGAGTCTGGGATCTCTGAGGCGGGCTCTCCTATCTCTGGGGTAGAGGTTACCAATGTAGTTAAAGAGCTCCTTGTTGGCAAGGCCCCGGGGCTGGATGAGATTTGCCCGGAGTTCCTAATGGCACTGGATGTTGTGGGGCTGTCATGGTTGACACACCTCTGCAACATCGCGTGGACATCGGGGACAGTGTCTCTGGATTGGCAGACTGGGGTGGTGGTCCCCCTTTTTAAGAAGGGGCACCGGAGAGTGTGTTCCAAATACAGGGGGATCAACTCCTCAGCCTTCTTGATCAGGTCTATTCAGGGGTGCTGGAGAGGAGGGTCCGTTGGGAAGTCGAATCTCAGATTCAGGATGAGCAGTGTGCTTTTTGTCCTGGCTGTGGAACAGTGGACCAGCTCTACACCCTCGGCAGGGTCCTTGAGGGTGCAAGGGAGTTCGGCCAACCAGTCTACATGGGTTTTGTGAACTCGAAGAAGGTCTTCAACCATGTCCCTCGGGGAGTCCTGTGTGTGTGTGTGGGGGGGTACTTAGGGAGTATGGGGTACCAAACAGCCCGTATCAGGATGTTCGGTCCCTGTATAATCTGTGTCAGAGTTTGGTCCGCATTGCCGGCAGTAAATCAGATTTGTTTCCGGTGAGGTTTGGACTCCACCACGGCCGCCCTTTGTCACCGATTATGTTCATAACTTATATGGACACAATTTCTAGGCGCAGCCGAGGTGTAGGTCAGTATTCCATCTCTGCTTTTTTGCAGATGATGTGGCTCTGTTGGCTTCATTAAGCCATGATCTCCAACTCTCACTTGAGCGGTTCGCAGCCGAGTGCGAAGCGGTAGGCTGAAAATCAGCACCTCCAAATCTAAGACCATGGTCCTCAGTAAGAAAAGGCTGGAGTGCCCTCTCCAGGTCGGGGATGAGATCCTGCCTCAAGTGGAGGAGTTCAAGTATCTTGGGGTCTTGTTTATAAGTGAGGGAAGACTGTAACGGAAGATCGACAGGCGGATCGGTGCAGCATCTGCAGTGATGCGGACTTTTGTATCGGTCCGTTGTGGTGAAGAAGGATTTAAGCCGAAAGGTGAAGCTCTCAATTTACCGGTCGATCTACATTCTGACCCTCACCAGTGGTCACCTGCTGTGGGTCATCTGGGGAGGTGTTCCGGGCATGTCCCACGGGGAGGAGACCCCGGGGACGACCCAGGACAGGCTGGAGAGACTGTGCCTCTTGGCTTGCCTGGGAACGACTTTGGATCCCCCCGGAAGAACTGGATGAAGTGGCTGGGGAGAGGGAAGTCTGGTCTTCCTTGCTTAAGCGTTTGCCGCCACGAGCCGACCTCAGATAACCGGAAGAAAATGGATGGATGGATGGATGTTTAATATTGTAGTTTTCAGGGGTGGTTCAAATATTTTGCTCACTTTGTGAAACCAAGTCTATCCTCGTATAGCAAATTCAGATAATACATAAATAAATAAATCTACATTCACTTTTGTGAGAAAAACATTTTTTCCCTGTTCCCATTTCATTCAATCAGAGGCTCCAACAATATCTATTGAGGCTTTTTGTTTGTTGACCAATGCGGGTTTACATATGCTAAAAATGGTCAAGTGACAGTCTTTCACTATCGCTTATACCCACAAAGAATTTCATATCTCTCTGACTTCCCTGTCAAATCTTGACTTCCCCTCAGTGCAACCTCTTATGTTTTTGTGATAAGCTCCGTAAACAACGCAGTGAACACAAACTTATCCACAGCGCAAAACACAATAAATGATCACATCGTATTTTGTTTGCCCCTAGAGACAAAGTGGAGGGGTTGCCATGGTTCCTCATTTGCATCTCCCTGCTGTGGTCCAACCTCAGCAGCAGTACTACCCGTCACAGCCCCTCTACCCTCATGAAGTGCCCCTGCAGGAGGTGCCCAATGGACGCGACATGTGCCCCACAGGTAAGAAATGGACATGAACAAGCTCACATCTGGGTCCATGGCAAAATTTGTGATGAGCCAGCTTTAATACCTCAAAACTAGCCATAACGTTAGGTGCACAATTTAAATTCTCCACACATCCTTGCTTTGCATCAGCACCAAATTATACACTGAAGCCTATCCCAGCTCACTTTGAGTGAGAGGTGGTGGGGCACTCGACTCTTTATTTATTTATTTGTTTATTTTAATTACATCAAACATGTTGTGAGGCTGGCACGGTGGACGACTGGTTAGAGCGTCTACCTCACAGTTCTGAGGACCAGGGTTCAATCCCCGGCCCCGCCTATGTGGAGTTTGCATGTTCTCCCCGTGCCTGCGTGGGTTTTTGCCGGGCACTCCGGTTTCCTCCCACATCCCAAAAACATGCATGGTAGGTTAATTTACGGCTCTAAATTGCCCATAGGTGTGAATATGAGTGCGACTGATTGTTTGTTTGTATGTCCCCTGCGATTGGCTGGCGACCAGTTCGGGGTGTGCCCCTCCTCCTGCCTGATGATGACTGGGATGGACTCCAGCACGCTCGCGACCCTAGTGAGGAGAAGCGGCTCATAAAATGGATGGATGGATGTTGTGAGGCTACATTCAAATCTTGTGAGCAGTTTGAAAACTACATATTTTTCCCTTTAATACCTCTCCCACTTTGTCAGTCTAATCTGATCATTGGTGTCTTTGTCAAGGCATAATGAAAAACAAAACACCACATCCCAATGTATGAATGACAGAATAGATGGCTCTGGTAATTATCACTACAACAACATGCAACATTTTAAATACTGTTTTTGAATTACAGCAAGGTTTGATGTTTTGGCAAAAGCCAAAACCGAAATGAAACCCAACAGCATCTGTTTTATGTTAGGGAAACATTGCGGCTTCCATAACACATAGCAAATGCAATGTTGTTGGAAATCAAAGTTAATGAATGGCAATCTCGACCGTTCATCAAATAAATCACAATCATCGCTTAATGCGATGCATGTGGTTTCACACTGAATATGAGCAATGTTCATTGGTCACGAAGCCATCTAAAAAAAACCTTGAAGAAATTTGATTTAAAAAAATTAAATAAATCAAGATTCAAAGAAATGGCCACAGGCTTTTCAAATGGAGATTTCTTGCTTCATCAAGATTTCACGTCATCATCACATGAGCGAGTAAATACTACTTAAAAATGCCACTATTTAGACATATAAGGTCTTTGTCAAATGTTGTTTTGTTTTTACCTCCACCAATGAACTTATTTAGTTTGTGTGTTAGGAGCATTGTGTGAAAGATAATTTGATTTTCTGCTAAACTTTGCTGAAGGAAGCACGCCCTAAGGCCGGATTGACCTTTCCTGAGGACAAGGATGAAGTGGAAAATATGCCAGAAATATCTATGAAAGCGTTCCAATTCGTAATAGGATTGTACGACTTCGGAGGTCTGAACAATGGGCACTGAAAGAAAAAAAAAGGAAAAACATTTGAGAATAAAAAACTGTAATATAATAAATGAGTTGTAATAAAACTAGTATAAATGATTTTTAACTAAGTCATTTTACCAAACAATCTCCAAATTCACTAGAGTCACTAGAGGCCCGCTACAGTACATATTAACCTTGTGATATCAGTAGTTCGCATTGAATAATTTTGTTATATACATTTTTTTAAATGTAGCATTTCTCTGAAAATTAGACTAAAACTCATAAATGTATAACTTTGTTCTTCAGTAGTACTTCTTTTTCCTTATTTTGAATTCGGACTTTATGCTCATATAATGACTTATTTAGTATTAAAATGGCCACTTTATTCTCATATTATTATATAAAATAAATCCTCATAAAACTATGCCTTCATTCAAGTAAAATTACTATTTTTTTCTTGTGTTATTGTAACTTTGGTCACGTAAAATTATGCCTTCATTCTTATTTTTTCAGACCTTGTTTTTGTAAAAGTAATAAAAAACTAAGCGGGACGGTGGACACTGGTTAAAGCGTCAGCCTCACAGTTCTGAGGACCGGGGTTCAATCCCCGGCCCCGCCTGTGTGGAGTTTGCATGTTCTCCCCGTGCCTGCGTGGGTTTTCTCCGGGCACTCCGGTTTCCTCCCCCATCCCAAAAACATGCATGAATTGGAGACTCTAAATTGCCCGTAGGTGTGAATGTGAGTGCGAATGGTTGTTTGTTTGTATGTGCCCTGCGATTGGCTGGCAACCAGTTCAGGGTGTACCCTGCCTCCTGCCCGATGATAGCTGGGATAGGCTCCAGCGCGCCCGCGACCCTAATGAGGAGAAGCGGCTCAGAAAATGGATGGATGGATGGATAAAAAACTAATAATTCATAATATCACAATTTTAAAGCAAACAATTTATTATCAATATTATGAATATTCTCTTTCTCTTTATTCTCGTAAAATTATGGCTTATTCTTTACTTTTTTGTCTGTAAATTGCCCCCTCATTTCCATAAAAGGATTTTTCTCATAATATTAGGTAATTTATGTAAAATCATGACTTTTTATTTAGGTTTTACTCTCGCCTAATTCTATTTATTGTTCTAGGATTACAATTTCTTCTTCACACGTTATCGTCCGTCTGCCTCGACTTAGTGTTCATCTTATTAATTTTAAGTAAATCATAACCTTTGTTTGTCATTCATGTTACCAGTTCCAAAAAGAGATTTTATTTCCAACTTCTAAGGAAAGAACAAAACAAAACACATCCTGTGTTCATTATTTTATAATAGCTCATTGTGCATAAACAAGTAGACGCAAACACGTGACTTTGTTTTACAGTATCTGGGATCCTGACCCATATTTAAACTTAATATATTTTATTTTTTAATCAGTGCCACGTGCACACACTGTTGTTCTGCATGTGTTGTCGGTGATGTTGAACCACAAGGCAATGCCTTAACTAGAAAAACCACACCACCAAACTCGCCCTCACCCCTTTCTGTTTTCTGTTTTTTTCCATGTCTTTTCTTTCTTTTGTTATGAGCATTTTATTTTAAACTGGAACATTCTTTCCCGAGCATTTGACTCTTGCCTCTTCTCATCCTCAAGCGTGATTGATGCTTGGCAGCCTGGGACGCACGCTACAGCGCTAGTGTAGGGCCACTGGGGTGCTTTCTCCTGTCACCTCCCTTGGCTCGATGCAGCGGGTAAGACGAAGAAGGGAGGGGAATTTACAGGGGGTGGGCAAAGGGCGGCCGTCTTTTTCCCAAGCCTCTGGTTTGGTCTCTTGAGAAGTGCAAGTGTGTGTGCATGTATTTGTGTGTGCTTACGTGTGTGTGTGTGTGTGTGTGTGTGTGTGTGTGTGTGTGTGTGTGTGTGTGTGTGTGTGTGTGTGTGTGGAAGGGAGTCGGGATTTTATGGGATTTGTCGGTGTTTGTTGCCAGAGACACACTCCTTTGCAGCCCTCACTTCATTGCTCCCACCGCTAAAGCGTTGACATAAACATTGCTAAGTGGAAAAAAATGACCGAGCCCTGACCTTTTTATTTTTTTATTTTATTATTATTTTTTTTTTGGTTACTCCTAAATCCTCCACGTCATCTAGTGCTTGTCCAGACTTTAGATTTTTTTGGACCACCAATTCACTGATACACACTGCATTCCAAATTATTATGAAAATGATATTTTCTCAGATTTTTTCAAAATAGTTGATACAAATAGATATGGCATAGTTTTCAAATCATCGACGTCAAGGTCAGAACATGATTTAGATGTTTTTGAACAAAGCTCCCAATGATAACAGGATTTAAAATAAATAAATACAATAAATAAAATGCACTGTCCCAAATTATTACATGCGACAGAGTTTCAAGACATTTGAAACGTTTTAAAGAACTGAAAATAGTAACTTATTGAATTTGCAGCATTAGGAGGTCATCGTTACTGAAATCAAAAGCTATTTCAATCAAAAACATAAGAAGTCAAGTTGCATTTTGACATACAGTAGGACCCCTTCTTTGATCGCAGCTTTGCACTTCTTACATCCATAAAACTTTGGAGACTTTCTGCTTAGATTTCTTCGAGATGGTGCATTGTCATGCTTGAAGATGATTTCGTTAATGAATGAAAATATGAAGCTTTTCATGAAAATATTAGAAACTGCTCTCGGTATGATGCAATGCAGTTGCAGCTGCAAACTACAACCACAATAATAAAGTAAACATACTGTATTGTTGAATTCATTTCTCTCAGTGTCAATAAAAACCAAGCATCATCTTTCAGTTTTTTTTTATGCATTAGATTGTGCAGATATTTTTTTTTGTCTGTATGCGTACAGTATATTATACAAATACGGCATCGAAGACAATTGGAGGGTGTACTTTCTGAGTAGTGTCTGTAAATAATTTTGAAAAATGTACAAGGTCAGCGACAAAAAAACTGATATTTCACAAGAAAAATAAATTAAATATTAAATAAAATATTACAAGAAAATAATTGTAATATAATATTGTGAAGCATTTCATAAGAGAATAATGTCCTTTTATGAGTAAAAAATTGGGACAACAAACTAAGAAAATACATTTTACAAGATAAAGTCATAATTTTACGAGGATAAAGTTACATTATCATGACATTACTCATAATTTTAAAAATCAGCATTTTACAACAATACTGTAAGTCGAAATGAAGTGTGTTTTTTAAAATAAGAATATAAAGTTAGTTGTCATTTTGCTAGACTATATCCTAATTTTACAAGAATATTTGATCATTTTATGAAAATATAGATGCCATTTTGAAAGAATAAATTTATAATTTTATGAGTAAGCATCCTCATTTTATCAAAATAAAATTATATTATTTCAAGAAAAACACACAAAACCTTTTTTTGCAACAATTGCTTAATCAACAAGTAATCGATTATCAAATTCTAGTCTACAAAGAGATCCTGGGGCGTGTGCAGTGCGTGAGAAGAGGCGAGAGTTGTGGAAGGACAAGTCGTGGTTATCAGAATCAGAATCATCTTTATTTGCCAAGTATGTCCAAAACACACAAGGAATTTGTCTCCGGTAGTTGGAGCCGCTCTAGTACAACAGTCAATTTACAGAACACTTTGGAGACATAAAGACATTGACAAAAAACAATTGTGCAAAAAGATGCAGAGTCCTCTAGCACTTAGAGCAGTTCGAATGACTAATATCGCAATAGTCCGGTGCAATGACCATTGTGCAAAGGGCGCTGAGACTTCAAGGAGTGTATGCGGTTTAAAGTGACGAGTAGTGCGATAATCTGGGACAATGGTTGTGCAAATGTTACAGATACTCCTCAATCAGTGTGCAAATGGAGCAGATGCTACTCTGGCATGAGTGGCCAGTATATGCAAATAGTGCAGCATGGAGAGACATCTACAGCGAGTGCACGAGTAGTACATAATTGGCCCCACAGAAATGTGACAACGAACTCAAGTCAAAAAATTGCCAAATGCCAAAAATTGTAATGGAATTATAGGTTAGCTCTTTAAGAAGTTGATTGCAAGAGGGAAGAAGCTGTTGGAATGTCTACTAGTTCTAGTTTGCATTGATCGGTAGTGCCTACCTGAGGGAAGGAGCTGGAAGAGCTGGTGACCGGGGTGCGGAGGGTCCGAGAGGATTTTGCACGCCCTTGTCTTAGTTCTGGCAGCGTGCAAGTCCTCAAGGGTGGGTAGGGGGGTACCGACAGTTTCTTTCAGCAGTTTTGATTGTCCGTTGCAGTCGGAGTTTGTCCTTTTTTGTAGCAGCACCAAACCAGACTGTGATGGAAGAACACAGGACTGATTCGATGACCGCTGTGTAGAACTGTCTCAGCAGCTCCGGTGCCAGGCCGTGCTTTCTCAGAAGCCGCAGGAAGTACATCCTCTGCTGGGCCTTTTTGAGGACGGAGTTGATCTCGGTCGCCCACTTAAGGTCCTGGGAGATTGTAATTCCCAGGAACTTGAAGGTCTCGACGGTTGACACAAGGCAGCTGGACAACGTGAGGGGCAGCTGTGGCAAAGGATGCCTCCTGAAGTCCACGATCATCTCTACAGTCTTGAGCGTGTTCAGCTCCAGGTTGTGTCGGCCGCACCACAGCTCCAGCCGCTCCACTTCCTGTCGATATGCAGACTCGTCACCGTCCTTGATGAGGCCGATGACAGTGGTGTCATCTGCAAACTTCAGGAGTTTGACAGTCGGGTTCGCTGAGGTGCAGTCGTTCGTGTAGAGAGAGAAGAGCAGCGGAGAGAGGACACAACCTTGGGGCGCCCCAGTGCTGATGCTGCGTGTGGATGAGGTGGCCTCCCCCAGCCTGACCTGCTGTGTCCTGCCCGTCAGAAAGCTGTAAATCCACTGGCAGATGGCAGGTGAGACGCTGAGCTGGAGAAGCTTGGATGAAAGGAGTTCAGGGATGATGGTGTTGAACGCTGAGCTGAAGTCCACGAACAGGATCCTCGCGTAGGTCCCTGCACTGTCGAGGTGTTCTAGGATGAAGTGCAGTCCCATGTTGACTGCATCATCCGCAGATCTGTTCGCTTGGTAGGCAAACTGCAGGGGGTCCAGCAGGGGACCTGTGACACTCTTGAGGTGGTCCAGCACGAGACGTTCAAAGGACTTCATGACCACAGATGTCAAAGCGACAGGCCTGTAGTCATTCAGACCCGAGATTGCACGTTTCTTGGGGACTGGAGTGATGGTGGAGCGTTTGAAACAGGATGAAACTTCACACATTTCCAGAGATCTGTTGAAGATCTGAGTGAAGACTGGAGCGAGCTGGTCCGCGCAGACTTTGAGGCAGGATGGGGACACGTGGTCCGGGCCTGTCGCTTTGTTAATCTTTTGTTGTTTGAAGATGCATCTCACATCCTGTTCATGGATGGTTAACGCAGAGGTCAGAGGTGTGATTGTGGTCGCGGGTGTGGCCGGGTGGGTGTGTGGTGTGAAACTGTCCTTTTCAAATCTGCAGTAGAAGGTATTCAAGTCGTTGGCTAGTGTGCTATTGTTCTCAGCTTGGGGGGGATCGTCGCTTGTAATAAGTCAGCGATTGGAATGCATGCCAGACTGATTTAGAGTCGTTTGCGCTAAACTTATTTTCCAACTTTATTTTACAACACTCACCTGCTTACAATGCCCTGAGAATTTCCTGGTCGAGAAGATCTCATGTGTCCTGTGCATTAAAGGTTGAATTCCATTTTTTTCCTGCCATTACACATCCATCCATCCATTTTCTGTACCGCTTATGCTCGTGAGGGTCGTGGACGTGCTCGAGCCAATCCCAGCTATCATCGGGCGAGAGGTGGGGTACACCCTGAACTGGTCGCCAGCCAATCGCAGGTCACAGATAAACAAACAACCATTCGCAATCATTCACACCTACGGGCAATTTAGAGTCTTTCAGTCAACCTACCACACATGTTTTTGGGATGTGGGAGGAAACCGGAGTACCCGGAGAAACCCCACACAGGCACGGGGAGAACACGCAAACTCCACACAGTTGGGGCCAGGATTAGAACCCCGGTCCTCAGAACTGTAAGGCAGATGTGCTAACCAGTCGGCCACCGTGCCTCCTACCATTACACAACTGTAGAAATAAACTAATAAATGGACAGTTGAGCTGAGGACACTCAACTATTCCAGCCTTGAAAGCGGTGCACATACGAGGCGACCAGTACAGGGTATAATACCCCGCCTCTTGCCCAAAGTTAGTTGGGCTCCAGCTCACTTAATGAGGACAAGCACTGAAGAAAACGGATGAATTCTTGGCTGTTTAGCCAACCAAAATTTGTAACTATTATGTTAACAGACATTCTACTCAAAAACCATACTATTTATTCTAGATTTACAGGATGTGAAAAGATTTCAAGATTTCAGGGTAGGTTTAGGACAGTGGTCTCAAACTCATGCTTGTTGCGTTCCAAATTTTACTTACAGTTTCGCTCAGAGGGCCGTTATAGTTTGGAAGCCATATAATGTAAATGTTTAATTGTCTCTTCATATTATTACATACTGAAAGACAACAAATGGATAGATACCTATTTTTAAAATCAGAAGTTAAGGACAATAGTATGTTCAACTATTACTGTAAAAAGGGGTTTGGTAGCAAAAAGAATGCTTGCAATATCTGAACATTGTTATTTATTACAAATGACAATTTGAAATTTTAGTACAAATTTTGACAAGAATCATGGAAATTGACGCACATAATTAAACACACAAAATGATGTGGCGGGCCGGATCTGGCCCCCGACGCTTGACACTCTGGTTTAGAGGGTTGAGGGCCTCCTAGACACTCCAAAAATTTCCTTTTGTTGGCGTCTCTGTAAATTTGACTGTATTGCCCAACCATGTGTAGTTTTATAAATCTTAAAATCATGAATGAAACACACAACACTAGTTATTAAAACAGGTATAAAAAGGTAGTACAGCACAGTAAAAAGATTCCTGTGAGTGCTCTTGTTGTCTTTACTTGACTCATGATACAGCATCCTCCTTTTTAGCAAAGAAATTGTGGAAGTGTAAAATTTAACTTATTGACGAATAGTTGTTAGATGAATAGAAATAAAAACTGAAAGTAGCAAAAATTCCCAACTTTCCTCAGAAGGGTGATTTTTCTCACCCTATGAAGTCTAAATGGGAAGCTGTTAAAGTGTCATGTTGAGCAGATGTTGGATGTGAGGGGGCCATCGCATGGTTGGCCCAGAGCCTGATGTCACACACTGTGCTTCTTGACAGCCTGCACCCATGCCATGGTCATGTTTACGCTGACCCAGCTCCATAATACACTTGCACTAACTGACACTTGCGCTGTTGTAAACCGTCCTTGCGAAAACTCTCACTATGCATGTATATGTTTGTCTGCGTGCGTGCAGGTGTGCATGTTTGTGTACGTGTGTGTGTTCCAATACTGCATGTGTAGTTCTGACCCTGATTCTCTCTCACAACGATCCTGCGTTAGATGCACTGTAAACGCAGATTCATTCATTAAATTCCCGCCATTTACTCTGGTGAGTATCATATTACAGCATCCTCCCGTTCAGCAAAGCACACCCACACACACGCACACACATTAACTCTTTAGCACCACTGAGTTCAGTGTACATTCAAACATGTCCTTCCATTTGGTCCACGCAGCTGTGATCTGGCACTCAGGGACTATTGGCCTGTGTTTTATTTGATGTGATTTGACAGCTGGACACTTGGAAAGGCAGGCAGGGGGGTGGGAGTTGGTGGTTTGGGAAAGGGGGCGAGGGGGTCACATGGTGGAAAGTAAGAAGTGAGTGGGAGGGATAGGGGTTGAGCAGAGAGGAGAGATAAGAGGAAGGAAAGTCACAGGAGCGGGATCAGCACTCATGGTGGGAGGAGAGGAGTCGAGTGGACGAGGAGGAGGGGGGGTGATATGTGGAGCATCGGGGGGAAGATTGGGGGGGCTGCGTGGGGCAAGTCCACACGGGTGCAGGCCCATTTTTTATTTCTCCAAGTAAACACAGGGCCCGCGGGGGTCTTGGGGGGGGGGTTATGGGAAAGGAGGAAACCGTGATGCTAATCAGGCCAGTGCACACTTCCCCCCACCAACAATAAAACAAAACAAGAGTGCAAACACGGAAAAGCGACAGACGACTGCGGAGGAATGTGCTGCATTGCTGCTGTGCTCCCAGATTATCATTGGTCAGAAGTCACAGGTGTTAAATCAGTAAACACACGTAACATGTTGCAGGCTTACTGTATTTTACACATTACCGTGCCTCGAAGGTACCGTACCTTTTACTGGGGTGGTACCCTCACTTAAACTGCTTTTGTCCCCTTGGCGCATTTACAGCTTGGGAACAGTACATACAATGTTCCTCAGAGTCCAATGAATTGTCAAATGGATACAAATGCGCAGTATTTGTACTGTATGTACAATATTTGTATGTATGTGTAGATTTTATATTTTAGTATGTTTATTTTTTGCGGTGGAACAGGTTTCAGAAATGGTAATCATAATTTGTATCTGTAACTGGAATTTTTCCAAGAAAAAAACATGAATATTATGAGAATATAAGCGGACAATTGCGAAAAACTTCATGAGAATATTTTCCTTTTATGAGAAGAAAAAAACATATGAAGAATAATTTTACAAAGTCAATTTTACAAAAATGAAGTTGAACTCTTAGCACATTAAAGTCGTACTGTAATTTTAAAAAATCTAAATAATAAATAAAATCAAAGTGAAGAAAGAAGTCATAATTGTACGAGAAACCTTGTATAGTATAAAAAATATTGTTTTACGAGAACAAAGTCATATTTTTCAAGAATAAAGACAAAACTTTATGAGGAAAAAGTCATTATTTAATAAGATTATATGTAAGATTGTCGTTTTGCGAGAACATAAATTGACAAGAAATTGGAAAAAATGTATGTCAAAATCGCAATTTAGCTTAAAGTTGAAGTGAAGACAGAAAAGTTGTAATTTTGAGAAAGTTTTAATTCTTTACAAGAACTGAAGTAATATTTTTCAAAAATAAAGTCAGATTGTTCCGATAAAACATAATTCGATGAGAATACAGTATACTGTTGTCATTTTCAAGAAAATACACTAACTTTACAAGAAAAGTTAATTTTATGAAAATATAGATTTCATTTTAAAAGAAGAATTTTACAATAAAATCTCAGCATTTTATGAGAATATGTATATTATTACATGAAAATAAATTAAGAGAATAAAGTTAAAAAACGTAAAATTTATAAGCAAAAAAACCCTTTCTTTCCCCTTCAACTATATTATATTTCCCCTCATAATTGTACCATTTTTGTCTTTTTAGTGTGGCCTCAGTAATCTTTGTTCATGGTGATTTTCGTGGACGTTCAAAATGGACGCCACATGCTTCATTATGACGCATCCCTTTTCTTCCAGACAACCAGTAAAAGTAAAAAATAATCATAACAATGGCTATAATGTCAAAGTGATGTCATTATAAAAGGAAACATTGCACAAAATGTCTTGTAATGGATACCAACAACTAAGGGTCAGGGGTAAAATTTTGAATTTAGTATTTCAGCGAGCGCCGTATTACAAAGTGTCAGCCAAATGTTCAGTTTAAACTTCCCTTTCCTTGAGTTCTGTGGGTTATATTTCTACAAAGAATTAATCAGTTCCTCTTGATAGCACAATGACTTCACCGCTGACGATGATGGCTGTTAGGATTTCATTAGGCAAGGTAGTTTTTCAGTGACCACCAATTATTAACATTTCTTAGTTGTTTTCCCCCCGATGAAGTGGTACCGTTACACTTTCAGACAGCATGAACCGAGCTGCCACTGAGTAGCAACACAAAGATTTTATAGTTTTGCTTTTTCACTGGCTGCACCCTGTATGCGTGTGTCCATTACACATCTGGGCCTGCTTTGAGCTGCTTGAGAATGAGTGACTGATTGATTAATACCACCTATTCACGAATGTAGTGCGCACATTGTCAGACATTTGCGCCGAGCCATTTAATTTCTTAACATTTGTTTTGTATGGATAGAGGGGGAAAAAAACATGCATCGGGCATTGCTAGTGAAATAAACAATGCAAGTTTCGCAGACAGGATTCTTCGGGCATTAAGGAGAAACCAAAACACCTTTCAGTAAAGTCTGACTTTGACAAAATGAAGTCATGCTATTATGAGAAGAGAGATAATGCAAAATTATGAAAACAAATTGTAAATTAAGTCCTAATTTTACAAGATAAATGTGTTATTTTACAATAGTTAAATCATAATATTGCAAGAAAAAGTCATAATTTTATGAGGACAAAGTCAAGATTTTATGAAAAAGGTATACAACAATTGTATGAGAGAAAAGTTAGAATTCGAGTAGAGAATAGAGTTAGAAAAAAAGTAATTTTTTGAGGATAAAGTCATGATTTCACAAGACAAAGTATTACTAGTATGAGAATAAAGTCAGAAATTTACTAGAAAAAAAATCATTACATGAACATAAAGTCATAATTTACGTGAAATACTCACGCGCTCACAAGAAAAAAAGCCATAATTTTACAAGAATTAAATAGGATTGTTACATGAATATGGTGATAAAGTCATAATATTATGAGAAAAATATATCATGCAACTAATTAATGAATTGAGTATAATCATATGCTGCATTAAAATGAGAACTGTTGAGAATTTTGTCAAGTGCTTCTTGCCAGTTGTCTACCTGGTCTAATACATTTGTGAACAAATAAGTGTTTGGAAAAAAAACAAAAAACAATTGAGCTCACACAGCAAAAAAAAGCATTTCTTAGAAGGTGAAAAAGACTTGTTTCTAGAAATGTTTTCCTTTTGTTAGCCTACAAAGAAAGCTAATCTTGATGAGCAAGTTTTGAATGAATTAAACAAGTAATCTTGTTGTAAGTAAAAATATCAAACTTTTTCTCAATTAGATATTACAGCTTTTCTGCGGGCACTCCGGTTTCCTCCCACATCCCAAAAACATGCATTAATTGGAGTGTGAATGCGAATGGTTGTTTGTTTGTTTGTATGTGCCCTGCGATTGGCTGGCAACCAGTTGAAGGTGTACCCCGCCTCCTGCCCGATGACAGCTGGGATAGGCTCCAGCACGCCCGCGACCCTTGTGAGGAGAAGCGGCTCAGAAAATGAATGGATGGATGGATATTACAGCTAATATTAAACCAAAATTACTTGTAATGAGCCAAAAGCTATGCTTGGCATGAGGTCCCAGCTAAAGGACAAGACTTTTTTTTTCTTATTATTTTAAGAGTAAGACCACTTGTACAACTTCTCGATTCAAGAAAAGTATAAATGACACCAATTCAAGTTTGGATTCACCTGTTGACACCAATTCAAGTTTCAATTCACCTTTTTTATTAGCAATCACAGCAGCAATAATGACATTGTTAAATCATATTAATAATATCCAAACAACCAACAAATACAAGGGCAACATTAAAGTGGAATTGAAAAAAATCTAAAATAAGTGAGATTACGTGTTGTATGTTATATTGGAAATTAATAAATAGTTTAAATATGCGCTATTGAAGCAATGGTGAAGCCCTTTACTACTCAGCATGCTTTGCAGAACTCTATGAAAATAGCTGTACTAAATCAAGCTAAATATTGCGGTTCATTTAGATTTGTCATGCCCTTGTTGTCATGATCATAACAATATGGGCAGACACTCCAGTGTATGCCTTAGCTTACGTCGAGCAAGCTTGATACAGTTTGTGTGCATTTTATTTCATAAAACCCTGAATGTTGGTTGTGTGGTAAACAATTCGCCTTCCTGTCATGTTCTTCAATTTGCTAAGGGCAACCTGGCGACTTAGCAGCTCTGTAATGCCTGTTGCCCAGCCAGTGATGCAGCTGAATTCCAGATGAATTCAAAACATGCAATATAATATTTCACCTTCCCGGGGTACTAGACTTACAGCCTTTAGAGTGCAGATGAGGAAACATGCTTAAGTCTTTGGCAGAATGCACGCTGGGCCAGATATAAAAGGGAATGCCCACACTTCAGGGTTACTCCACCCAGAGTGCGTAAATGGCGAGAAGATGCACAAATGACAGAATTAAGTAGACGGCAGAATGTTAGAAAAGTTCGGAGCTGCTTTTCTGACTTAAGCACACAGGAGAATATGCCTTTTATTGCACTGGCAGATAATTTCACTTGTCTAATTTTCTTGTCTGAAACCTCTCAAAACAAATATCTAGTTCTTATATTTAGACAGGCAATGTTTGCCGTGCAAAATTAAATAACACATTGGAAAAGTGCTATTGCTGTTCAAAGGAGAGCATGATCAAAAGGTAGTTTTTGGTGGCGTGATGATTTATGGAAGGACTGTTAAATAAAGCTGCCGTTGCTGTTTCCCTCTTGAGTGTCTACTCCCTCCAATGTGCAACCTTCATTCATTCAATGTGAACCAAATTAGAGCCGCAGACTGATGCATTTTCCCCTCCGCTGCTCCAGACGAGCTTTATCAGAGAGCATGTTGGCAATAATATGGGCTGGGTGGAGAGAGAGGGAGGGCAAGACGGCGAGAGGGAGGTCTGGGAGGCAAAAAGACTCAGAGGGGGGTGGGGATAATTGCATTATCTGCACAATGGAGTGATGGGGGGCACGTGGTGCCGCTAATGGAGGGAGAGATGTCCTTTTTAGCGAGGCTAATTGTTCAGAAAAGCCTTTATTCAGGGGGGCTCTTCTACTTTCCCAGTGCACTTACACTGCACACACACGCAAACTGAGTAGACTGTGGAATGTTGAGGCACAGGAACGCATCAAACACCATTGGAAAGTCACACACGCACACGCAAATAAACCCACTTTAAATAATGATGTGAGTCAGCCAGCTAAGCCTTAGATCTCAGCAGGGGGGGCATCAAGCCTGTGGCACCTTCAGACGGCATGCACCACTGATAGAGCTGCCACAGACCCACTAGACAGAAGCCACAAAGATCCTACTGTTTTACTGTTTCACTGTCTGCGCCCTGCGTGCGTGTTCGCGTGTCCATCTCCCATCTGTGCCGGCGTTGAGCTGCCTGAGAATGAGTGACTGATTGATTGCACGCTAAACGTCTATTCACACAGAGCGCGCATTGTCAGTCACGTTCTACGCATTGATTTTTATTTGATCTGAGCCATCGCATCACATTTGATACGTATGAATGCAGACAAAAACATGCATAGGGCGTCTCTACTTGAAATAAACAACCCAAGTCAGGCAGACAGGATTCTTCTGGCACCGACGGGAAAACATTCCGTTTCTGTATGCATTGCCACAAACTGAATAACCTTTCAGTAAAGGCTGGTAAAAGGAGCAGGTGCACCATTTGAAGATTATAGACGTGCAGGAGACGCAGATGTTCCAGAGAAACCGCTACATCAGCTAGCTGTACCTGTCAAAACCATAGCAAGTGCCGTAAGCAGGTGAAGAAATCATAACATGCTCCCAGACTTTCAGTCCTCAAATGTACCCAGTGCACTTTTCAGGTTATTTATAGTGTACATCAATTTGCAATCCCTTTGTCAAAGCAGGAAATGACACTTCATCTTCCAACAATGGTTGTTTTCCGACTGTGCAGTACCATATTTGACATTGTTGCCACAGCTGACAATGACGCTGAATGTTTGAAGTTAAGATTTCATGGCCATCTTTTTGATCAAGGAATGTATTTATTTATTTATTTAACCTTTATTTACCCAGATAAGGCAATGTTCAACATTCTTTCCATTAAAAAAAACAAAAAAACAAGGTGGACAGAAACTCATCATTGACCATTTTGTAAAACAGCCAAGCAGTATAGTTCTGTTATGCTCCTCATAGTATGGTTAGAAATGTCCAAGCACTGTGTTTCCATTGCGGAGTTTTGGTTTCATCCAAAGCCCTGTTTCATCCAAATCGTGGGATTAGGTTCAGTTCAGTATGGTATGGGTGTCTATTTATCCATTCCCTGGGTGCCAGTCTTCATGGCACGCTTCTGTACACAATGTATTTAACTAAATGGGGAAGAAAACAAAAATTAAACACACAGTACTGTACTCTGTTTTGTTTATTGTCTCGATTTAATTGCCTAATTATGTGCTGTCTCACTGGTACAGTATGCTATAATGTCAAAGCATTAACACAGGCTTGCCTACATACCCGCGGTTGGGTGTGTAGGCAAGCCCGATCAGGTTTACAGATATAATCTGTACTGAACTGCATTACTTGGTCGAAACACGCCTTACTGTATAAAAGTAACGTGACATCATAGTAACACGACACACTGCAATACACCAATAAATTTAGCAAGGAAGAGAGACATATTTGGAATTTTGTTTATTACAAAACCAGAAACAGAAATATTCTTTGGTATGTCCCGTTCTCAGTTCTTTCATTTCATGTCACCCAGTCAACAGACTTTCAATGTTTTTAGCTCCAGACCACACAGTAACTTATCAATGGCAACAGTACTGTAAAAACGTGGACCAAAAAGCAATACTATACTTTTATTCTGACACACTTCAGAACTTTTGACTGTGTGTCATACCAAACTGATCCAAGATCTACCCTTTGATGCCAGACCCTTCATTTGTGTCTTTTTTTTTTTTTTTAAATATTCTGCTATAAATATAAGATATAAACAAGGAAGAAAAATAGAGCCAGGCTAGTTTTGAGCCGAACCAGCCCAGGTATTAGTCAGCAGCACTGTAAAAACTCTAATTGCCACCGCAAGGCACAAATGTACTTTTAAAAACAGATAAGAGGGAGTTCATTAACAGAAAACAAAGATGTCCACTCAGAGAGGCTGACTAAGATGAAGTAGAAGGAATTGTATCCCACCCTCCCTCAGTCCATTCTCCCTCTCTTCACCCCCCTTGTGAGACACATCCCCTTGCCACAGAACCCACCAGCACTCTTCCCAAACGCGGCTCCTATCAGGGCAGTGAAACCTGACCCAGGCCTGCTAATGGAACCGGTGAAGTAGCGCTGGTTTGAAAATCCATAAGTGATCAATATCCTCGGCTCCTCTGCCTCCATTCACATCATCCCATTTAGAAATACACACATGCATTGCTTACAATGTCCTATCGATGTTCATACGCCTTAAGACGAAGTACAAACAAGGTTGTTCGTGGTGAGGGTTGATTGGAACAGAGGCTTTTATTTCAGGGGAAAGTATGAATATGCTCTTACAATACCTCCAGTGTTTCTGGAGACAGTCTTTTTCTCACAGCAAAGAAGAGAATTACTGCAGTATTTTATAATCTTTCAATTGCCATGAACGGTGTTTCTTAATACTCGTGGTGAGCTCAGACCACTCTCTTTTATTTATTTTTTGTTCTTCTTCTGTGGCATAGAAAAAGACTAGATTTTGTTTTCCAGGCATGCAGGCATGGTCTTTGTTCTTGATTATAGTCGATAAGGAAAGTACCCCACCAAAAAAACCTGAGAATTGTGAACATAAATCGTTGTCTGCCGCAAACTGATTTTGATTGATTATTCATGGTCAGCGAGGCCCTACTTTGATTACTCTCAATATTAATATGACTAATCTGTTTGTAAGACCATGCAGCAGTCACGTTTCTTGTTATTTCTGTCAGTAGTTTACGCTGTACTCTTACACTGTACTTGTCATGTATTTGAAAATGTCCTCAGTTTCGATCCCATGAACAATGGACTGTATCTAAGGATTTAAAATCTCCCCATTTGTTTGTTGAAGTGAAATATGCTTTTTCTCATTCATTGCTACAAGGTGAAGAGGTTCAGTGTTTATGAGGCTTCAAGACATATAATGAGGACACAGGCTGATTCAATTTAGCACCTTCTTTGAACATAAGTACATCTCAACTTTTTGAAGATCTCCAAAGTCCTGAGGGTAAATAGCTAAAACACATATAATACGGTATCCCTCCGGTAGAGGCTCACATTAAAATCCCATATTCCCAGCTATCATCGGGCAGGAGGCGGGGTACACCCTGAACTGGTTGCCAGCCAATCGCAGGATCCCATATTTCATAATTTACAATCATTCGATGTTAATCATACATCATAGTGGTGGACTTAGTAATGTAAAATGTTGTCCTATCAAAGAAGTGATGATGCAGATGCTTGCTATCATGTTTGCACAGTCATTGTCTGGAAATGTAATTTCTGTCCGTACAAAAATGTTGATTGAAGGGCGCTACAGTGTACTGTTTGTGTAGCCCTTTTAAACTCTACATGTTGTATATGTTTACAGTAATTACTTAGGGTAACTTTTATATTGATAAGTACGGTATACAAACTACTAGCCAATGCTATTTGGCTTATAATAACAGAAAATATATTGGTCAAGAATTATATTTACTAGTGTTTTTTTTTTTTTTAAACGAACTTCCCTCTTTGTATGTATGCAATTTGATGTAATATACTTTTTGCTTACTATGCACTTACATTAGATGTGAATTCAGAGCGCTACATTTACTCCGTTACATTTACTCAAGTAACATTTTCGATGAACTGTACTTGTCAGAGTACTTTAAATGCACTGTACTTTTTTACTTTAAATGCACTGTACTTTTTACTTTTACTTGAGTATTTATGTGAAGAAGGATTGATACTTTTACTCCGTTACAATGATCAACATGCCATTTGCTACTTTTATTTATTCATTCTTGCATGTGCGCGTCTATTTTTAGACTCCATCTTCGACTTGTTTTTGACTCTAATTCACCAATCAGACGACACAAGGCTGTCACATGACTGGGCACGTAGCCTTCGTGAGCCAATCAAAATGTGCCAAATCAAAACAGACCAAAAAACGACAGCTTTGTCATGCAGCTCTTCAATTGTGACTGCCGAAACTTGGACATTTCAGCCCACTTCTAACTTGAGAATACAACTTAAGTTACAAAAGTTTTTGCTGTTGTTTTGGCAGTGGATGTGGCAAAATTAGCACATGCACACACACACACACACACACACACACAAAATCACTCAGTCTGTTAAGCAAACAGCTTCTTTATGAAGTCATTGAAGAGAATAAAACAAACAATTTTTCTGTAAGGCCCAATGCATGTGTTGTTGGTTTTTGGACAGTTAAACATTTAAATGGTGGCAAGTGTGTGTCGACTCTCATATATTATTTTTAAATTTTATGTGATGTTCATGCTCTGATTTAAAAACAAAATAATCAGACGTTACCCACAAATGACTCTTTACTTGAGTAGTTTTTTTCATTGAGTACTTTCTTACTCTTACTCAAGTAAATATTTGGATGACTTCTTTTTATTTTTACTTGAGTCATATTATTCGAAAGTAACAGTACTCTTACTTTAGTACAAGTTTTGGCTACTCTACCCTCCTCTGTGTGAATTACAGTATTGTCTTCATACAGTAAAGAACCACTGAAAAATGTTGGTGAGAAATGGTTGCCACATGTCTGACTTAAAGGCAGACACAACTATGGTTCTGTCATGTCACCATTGGATTTCTCCCAACAAATTCAGTAAAGAAATAATGCGGTTTTAACTAATTATAATGAAAGAAATTTGCATCTATCCCTATAAGTAGGGATGCTCGACACCACTTTTTTTTCCAAACCGAGTATTCACTCTTGATTACTCACCGATACCGAAACAGCATACCGATACCACTAGTAGTATTGATACATACAATTTCACATAACACAGTGCCATATAATTGTGAACAAAGAACTTTCTTTCTAACATACTGTACATGATGATTCGTTGATGTGTCATCGCAGTGCATCGCCAACTACTAGGCAGGAAGACTTACAACATGTCACATTTTTTTGCCTCAAGTATCTAGTATCGTCAACCTTCACGAGTACTTGATACCTTGAAAGGCCAAACCCTACTTATAAGTACACTCATGATAAATAAAGTTGATGAGTGCCATTCTTCCACTTACAGTATTATTTTCTTGTTTAAAATCCCAATTCGGTCTACAAAAAAAATAATTTAAAAAGTATGAAAATAGTTCAAGAAGAGGAATCATTTGTGTACACTCACACACAGTGTTCTTTTGTGTGCGCGTGTTTGTGTGTGCGCGTGCGTGTGGTGCGCTCGTAATTGAATTGTGAATCAACCGGCACGCCGCTCCACCCTCCTCCTCGTCGTCCCGCCCCCCACCGCCCATCTGAGCTGCGGTCGCCGTGTCAATGCAACGCCCCTCGCCAGGGACGACAGAGCGGAAGGAGTGAGTGTGTGAGAAAGAACGAGGAAAAAGAGGAGTGTGGGCAGACTGAGTGCCGGGAGAGGCATAGAGGGAAAGAAAGCCAAGTCGGGAAGTGACAGAAACCAGAATTTTGGTTGAGTTGTAGCGACTTAGGAAAGAGACTCCAGCTTCCCTCCCCAATATTGAGTGTTCGGAGCGGCTCGATCAAACGCAGCACACTGCTCTGATGATCATGACGGCAGCTGTCGATATGAAGCCGACGTTGACAATCATAAAGGCTGAAAAAATGGACGGTGAGTAGCTGTTCAAGTTTTGTGTGTGTGTGTGTGTGTGTGTGTGTGTGTGTGTGTGTGTGTGTGTGTGTGTGTGTGTGTGTGTGTGTGTGTGTGTGTGTTGTGCGGTCGGTAATCGTTTAGCGCGCCGCTCAGGAGCAGGAACATGACGTTCATATTTCGGTGCCACTGTTGCTCAATGTGGGACAACGCTTGAGAAAAAAATGCAAGCACGCCTGCGGCTTTGATCGTGATGCAATCATAAACTGGGCTGCGTGCTTGTGCTTTATGACTGAATGAATCATGCTGTGATCCGAAAGAGACCTGAAGCCGTGAGAAAAAAAAGTTAGCTCGTTCATTTGTACACAAGAATGAATTGAATTTTGTATCCTTAGTCACTAACTTCTTTTCCATGTTCATGTGTTGTGTTCACGCTCGCTTTGATCCCAATCTTTCCTCCATGTTTATCTTCCATCTAAACTCTCATCCTTGACCCCGCCAAGGCTGCTGTCAGCAAGGGAGGCTCAACCATCCCCTCCATCACCAACTCCCTGGTCCTGAGCCCCCTCCTCCCTCCTTTTTTTGTAGCCCCCTTCTCTTGACATTTTGAGTCAGGCTGAGGTGATGAATCTGCAGTGTTGAGATTTGCCTCGCTACTGACCCTCCTGCCTGGAACTCTTGGCTTACTCCAGGGGCAATCCAGAGCTCATCCAGGGGAACGCCAGAACTGTTGTCAGCTGGGTTTCAAGTTTTGTGGGTTTCACTCATTTTGTGCGTGTTTATTTTTACGTCATTGGATTATTTTCACTTATCTGCAGCTTTTAACTCTGTGTGCTTTTGCAGCTCAGGTGCTGTTCTTAAAAGCAGCATTTGTTTGTGTGTATCATGAAAAGTTGCGCCTGACTTACCACGTTAACTGTCATCTCATTGTCAAGACCTGTGTAGAGAACAGAAACACACAGTCCCATCTCACAAGTTTTCATTGCAGTGCCGATGACAAAATCCAGCACAATCTTCTCTTGAAAAAAAATATTCATGCCAAAAGTTGGCTGCAGTCAAGACGAAGCTTCCGAGTACTCCGTACTTGACATTACTGCATCCCCTTGTGGACATATACTTGAGTTTAAACTAAGGTGTACAAACAAACGGTAAAAACGTCATGATATGATCGAGACCTAAAGGCCAAAATTTTAGAAGCTAAAGTAGAAAATAGCCTGATAGAGGCTTCCCTGTCCTCTGGACATAATTTCAAAGCTCATTTTAACAGTTTTAAAACAAAACGTCATTGGTGGCGGTATTAACTTAACAAATGCACTTTTTGGATGGCTGAAAGGGACTTGTTCTGTGGCCACCTGGTTTCCCAGAACACCTGCAACCACAAGGTGCATATCCATATCGCTAATGGGCTAAAGTGGTTTATAGGCCACCATGCTGCAATATATTTTTATTCCTTAATTTGACAAGTGTGAAGTTTCAGTTTAGCCAAGGTTGCTGAGCTCTCTCCAGGGGAGGTAACTCAAAAAGTGTCAGGATCAAAGGTGTGTCCAATGAAGGCCAACATTCCAATGAGTTTTTACTCCTCCATTGAGTGTTCATGTCATCAATTCCTTGTGAAGCAAAGTTGGAGTATAACCCAGCACAGATTTTGAAGGGCTTTACATTGGAACCTCTGAGGTCTAACACAATGTGCTCTGGTACACTTCCAATTTGTTCATATTTCCTATAGAAAGAACTTACATTAAATTAATCAATTTAAAGGTCAAACTGTTACCATCACAAAAAACTTCATTAACTGTATGCAATGTTTTAAGTCACATTTTAACATCCTTAAACTTCATACGTTCATTGTCATAGAATCCATTAATAAATACGACTCCTCATCCATAGGGAGTTATGCTAAGGTCTCTTCATTCTTTCACATGGTTAAGAAAAAGCTTCACTATATTGAAAGTTAAAAACAGTAAATATTTCATGGTGCATGACTGCATTTAGGATGAATGTCTAAAGACAAAACAACTCATTTTGTCGTGTACATTTTATGTTAATCGATTTCTGCCATATTGTACTGAGCAGCCAGGACAAAAACATATGCAAGTTCCAGTTCTGGTTCTATATTAACCATCACACTTTTCGTCTTTGCCATCAACGGTACCTACCCTTCTGTGGAACATAACAACATGCTTCCCTCATTTGTGTTTCATATTAATTTAATGTATGTATATAAAGCATTATATGGTCTTGTTTAACTCATTCACCGCCAGCCTTCACAGTTAACATGGATATTTGACTTCTAGAGCCGTCAATGGCAGCGAATGTGTTTTAAGCTACTGCTAGTGTAGATATGATATACAGTGGGTACGGAAAGTTTTCAGACCCCCTTAATTTTTTTACTCTTTATATATTACAGACATTTTCTAAAATCATTTAAGTAATTTTTTTTGCCACATTAATGTATACACAGCACCCCATATTGACAGAAAAAAATGGAATTGTTGAAATTTTTGCTGATTTATTAAAAAAGAAAAACTGCAATATCACACAGCCATAAGTATTCAGACCCTTTGCTCAGTATTTAGTAGAAGCACCCTTTTGAGCTAATACAGCCATGAGTCTTTTTGGGAATGATTCAACATGTTTTTCACACGTGGATTTGGGGATCATCTGCCATTTCTCCTTGCGCATCCTCTCCAGTTTTGTCAGGTTGGATGGTGAACATTGGTGGGCAGCCATTTTCAAGTCTCTCCAGAGATGCTCAATTGGGTTTAAGACAGGGCTCTGGGTGGGCCATTCAAAAACAGTCACGGTGTTGTTCTGAAGCCTCTCCTTCGGTATTTTAGCTGTGTACTTATGGTCATGGTCTTTTTTTTTTAAGGTGAACCTTCGGCCCAGTCTGAGGTTCTGAGCACTCTGGAGATGGTTTTCGTCCAGGATATCCCTGTACTTGTCCGCATTCATCTTTTCTTCGATTGCAACCAGTCTCCCTGTCCCTGCAGCTGAAAAACACCCCTACAGCATGATGCTGCCACCACCTTGCTTCACTGTTGAGACTGTATTGGACAGGTGATGAGCAGTGTCTGGTTTTCGCCACACATGCCACTTAGAATTAAGGCCAACAATTTCTATCTTGATCACGTCAGACCAGAGAATCTTATTTCTCACCATCTTGGAGTCCTTCAGATGTTTATTTATTTTTTTAATTTTTTTTAACCAAACTCCATGGGGCTTTCATGTGTCTTGCACCGAGGAGACTCTTCCGTCGGGCCACTCTGCCATAAAGCCCAGACTGTTGGAGGGCTGCAGTGATGGTTGACTTTCTAGAACTTTCTCCCATCTCCCGACTACATCTCTGGGGCTCAGCCACAGTGATCTTTGGGTTCTTCTTTACCTCTCTCACCAAAGCTCTTCTCCCCCAATTGCTCAGTGTGACCGGACGGCCAGCTCTAGGAACGGTTCTGGTCGTCCCAAACGTCTTCCATTTCAGGATTATGGAGGCCACTGTGCTCTTTGGAACCTTAAGTCCATCAGAATTTTTTATTTTTTTTGTAACCTTGGCCAGATCTGTGCCTTGTAACAATTCTGTCTCTGAGCTCTTCAGGCAGTTCCTTTGACCTCATGATTCTCATTTGCTCTGACATGCACTGTGAGCTGTAAGGTCTTATATAGACAGTTATGTGGCTTTCCTAATCAAGTCCAATCAGTATAATCAAACACAGCTGGACTCCAATGAAGGTGTAGAACCATTTTAAGGATGATCAGAAGAAATGGACACCACCTGAGTTAAATATGAGTGTCACAGCAAAGGGTCTGAATACTTATGCCTGTGTGATATTTAAGTTTTTCTTTTTTAATAAATCAGCAAAAATTTCAACAATTACATTTTTTCTGTCAAGATGGGATGCTGTGTGTACATTAATGAGAAAAAAAAATAACTTAAATGATTTTAACAAATGGCTGCAATATAATACTAGATTTTATTGCAGTAGTCTGACATAGTGCTATTGTGAAAGACCAAATTTGTCTCGTAGTCTGATCCAGGCATTACGTGTTGTCTGTCACACACTGCCGACATTTTTTTTTCTTTTAAATAACTTTATTGCCGTTCATATATTTACAGTACAACGTCAAAAGACACGCGGCAAGGCTAAAAATAAACTAGCTTTTGGATTCAAATATACTGTACACAATGGCGACGTAGAGTAAATGTCTTTTGCATAAACACTGTGAGGGCCGGTCAGACACTGTGGATGGGCCATATTTGGCCCATGTTAGCTTTCAATGCTCACTGAGCTGAAAACGTGTCATTCGTGTACTGCGGTTCAAACTCTGAAGTTTCATGCAAATTATACATTTGGGGTAATCAGACTGAGATTCCACTGTAGTCATTTATGTTAAGATAAGGAGGGTATGTTTTAAAATGGAAGGCCTTTGATTTCTTCATTTTCTGTTATTCTCCAATCTAATATTGGAGAAAGTTGTCAATCCCAGTGTTCAGTCGGTCTCTCTTGGTTAGGCAGTAACATCAGGGTTTAGCGACAGAAAGGAATGCTCCTACTGATCATGCGACATGCATGGTGGAATAGAGGAGCAATGAGTCCAGACAGCAAACATTTTATCTGATCAAAACGCAGTGTGTTATAAGTGGTGTGCCCGCTCATTCGTCTTGAGAACTCAGCCTTCATAAGATGGCTGATTCTTCTGCTGTGACGTATGAACATAAAACCAGGAGGTGCTTCTCACTTTGGTACGGCCAGGAGAGTTTTGCCAGACCAGTGTGTTGCATAAGATTCAGTTTTGCTTTGTTGTCGTCGTGTCAGCACTTTTTGTAGCGTGTGCTTTGTAATTTATGCCAACGTTGGCGGCTACATGGCCCGCCTGACAGCTGTGCAAACGTTTGTTCAATCAGGTTTTCTTTTGACGTGGTCCGTCAATGAATTGAGCCATTTAAAGGTAGCGAGTCTGTGTTTTTTTTTTTTTTTTTTTTTCTTTCTCTTATTCTTCTTCATTACCGCGTATGTTAGTTTGTCAAAGTGGGAAATAATGGTTCACTGAATCAAAGCCTTTTAGTATAGGTCAGTATGTACCCTTTATGTCATGTCACCCACAATCAATCAATTTGTCAATCAGACAGTAACGCCAGTCAGTTGAGTGGGCAGGGTGAAGTGATGTAAAGGACACTTTAACTCTTTGTTTTCATTGCTGTCTCTAGGTATGTGCACAATTGATAATGTTAAGCTCTGAAAGGGAAATATACCAACACACTTTCCTAATTTAGGCTATGTTCACACTGCAGGTCGGTTCCAATTTTTTTGCCAGAGTATCAGATTTTTTCATGTCAATTTCAACAGAACAATTTTTTCATATCCGAACCAGGCGACTTTCGTTTGTAGATATGTCTGATGTGAATGCAGTGTGGACATGTAAGTCATGCTCATCTGACCTATAAGTCATTAAAAGGCAACAAACGTCACAATTGTTTGACAAATCAGACACGCTACAAAAGCAATGGCAGATGAAGGAGCAGAAAACAGTCTATGGTGAAAATAAGATGCTCTAGAACTGATAAATATTTGAAAATCTTGGCTCCGGTTGCACAAAATCCTTGAAATTGCCACAAATGCGTCACGACGAGACCGATACGAGGGGCTGTATTTATTTCCGTGAACACAACGCCTCACGTTTGTGCGCATTCACAATGTGAGGTTATGTTTTGTGCACATGAGTGTGACGTCATGGGCTCATTCCTTCCACAGTAGAAGACCCATTTGTTTTTGTAATGTGAATGACAACATAAAAAGGACAGCGTTAAAAAAAATCCAAATTGGACATCATGTTCGGCAGTGTGAACGTGTAGCCTTAATGTTGCAACCATTCATAATATTTTACAAGATGTTAGTATCTGTTTTGCCCAATTATAACCACTTCTCAAGAAATGATGGCAATTTTTTAAGAGGTTGAGATGGCATCATTGCTAGCTGGCAACAAAGAATAAAAACTCAGTTGTCCTTGTTTTGTAAGATGTGGTTATAAATTATATGAAACAACTACTGTACATTACATTGTGATGTGCATGACCACTATGTTTAAAAATAGGTATTCATGCAAATATAAATGGAAAATACCGGTAGTTTGCACAAAGACCCACCTTTATTTAAAGTTCAATGTTGCTGTTTTGTGGCATCAAGTTGGCATTTCCTTCATTGCGTCCCTATTCAGCCTGTCATCTGCCATATTGCCCGTATAAACATGTAATCATTACACTGAGTCTGCCCAATCTTAAGTTTCTCTCATGACTACAAGATTTAATCATTGCTTATAAAACTTAGTCATAAAGCAAGGCGTGTTACACCAACAGTCTGCTAAATAGCAAGCATATGGTGTGAGCCAATGGAAGGGGTTGCGGGGGTTGAAAGAGCCAAAGATCTTGCAAGGTGTGGCCAACTACAATGATTCTGAGTGCTTATCAATATGCTAAAAAATCTAGCTTTTGCATGTTTGTCACACTTAGTTTGCCATCATCAAACAAATTTAAATATTAGTCAAAGACCACATTAGTAATCACAAAATGCAGTTTTTAAATGGTTTGTATTATTAAGGGAGAAAACAAATCCAAACCTACATGGCCCTGTGTGGAAAAAGTGAATGCCCCCAGTATCAAAACATAACTGTGGTTTATCATCCCTGAGTTCAATTTCTCTAGCCACACCCAGGCCTGATCCTGCCACACCTGTTCTCAATCAAGAAATCACTTAAATAGGACCTGCCTGACAGTGAAGTAGACCAAAAAATACTCAAAAACTAGACATCATGCTGAGATCTAAAGAAATTCAGGAACAAATGAGAAAGAAAGTAATTGAGATCTATCAATGTAGCAAAGGTTCTAAAACCATTTCTAAAGCTTTGGGACTCCAGCGAACCACTGTGAGCATCATTATCCACAAATGGTGAAAACATTGAACAGTGGTGAACCGTCCCAGGAGTGGCCGGCCAACCAAAATTACCCAAAAAGCGCAGCAATGACTCACAAAAGGCCCCACAACAACATCCAAAGTACTACAGGCCTCATTCATTCCCTCTGTTATGGTCAGTGTTCCTGACTCCACCATAAGAATGAGACTGGGCAAAAATGGTTTGCATGGCAAGACGAAAACCACTGCTGAACAAAAAGAACATTAAGGCTCGTCTCAATTTTGCCAGAAGACATCTTGATGATCCCCAAGACTTTTGGAAAATACTCTGTGATCTGATTAGACAAAAGTTGAACTTTTGGAAGGGGTGTATCCCATTACGTCTGGTGTAAAAGTAACACCGCATTTCAGAAAAAGACCATCATACCAACAGTAAAATATGGTGGTGGTATTGTAATGGTCTGGGACTATTTTGCTGTTTCACGACCTGGAAGACTGTAATAAATTGAACCATGAATTCTGCTGCCTACCAAAAAATCCTTAAGGAGAGTATCTGGCCATCTGTTCGTTACCTCAAGCTGCAACGAACTTGGGTTCTGTAGCAGGACGATGATCGAAAACACAACAGCATATCCACCTGAATGGCTGAAGAAAAACAAAATGAAGACTTTGGAGTGGCTTAGTCAAAGTCCTGACCTGAATCCTATTGAGATGCTGTGGCATGACCTTAAAAAGGCTGTTCATGCTCTAAAACCCTCCAATGTCGCTGAATTACAACAGTTCTACAAAGATTAGTGGGCCAAAATTACTCCACAGTAAGGAGTTCCTCCTGTAAGAGACTCATTGCAAGTTATCCCAAACGCTTGATTGCAGTTTTTGGTGCTGAGGGTGGCCCAACCAATTATTAGGTTTAGGGGGCAATCACTTTTTCACACAGGGCCATGTAGGTTTGGATTTACAAACTGCATTTTGGTTTCACTTGTTGTCTTTGACTAATATTCAAATTTGATGATGAAACATTTAAGTGTGACAAAAAAATCAGGAAGGGGCAAAAACAGTTTGACAGCACTGTATGTGCCGTGGAAGGCAAAATTAAACTAGCTTTTGATACTTTTTCCAATGGTTTACACACCCACCCACTCAATCAACTTTCTCCCTCGTGTTCCTCTGGCTCCGTCGGTTTCACAACCCATCTTCATGTACTTTGTAGTCAGCGCTTTGTCTCTTTACCAGGCATTGCTAGCTTGTAATCCCTGAGTCACGGCACTTGACGTCTACTACACCTCACAGCAATTCAATGTGTCTGGCAGGTTTTTGTCCAACACAGGTGATATATCTTTTTATACAATAACAGTGAGGTGCAACCCAACATTGGTCTTTATGATTTTGTTGTTTCTGCTTTATGGCTCCACAATACGGCACAGTTTATTCTATAATAAACTCTTATTTGAGTGTCCACTGTCGAGGAAGACAGCTGGTTTGTTTCACCACTTGGGTCCATGTTGCTCATTCTGTTCGCTGTATACATTCCAGATTTTGTTCGCTTGTGCTTTCTGTACAACACTTGCTTCCAGAGTCTGCAAGCTTTTTGGCAGAAGGTGAGCAAATGGGCTGATACAATGACAATTGTGCAAATGGTGCAGTCCTTAAGCATGTAAGTGGTCAGTAGTAAACAACAGCAGTTATGCAAATAAAGCAGAGTGACAAAGCTACAACAATGAGTATAGTAATAAGGAGGAAAATACTTTCACAGAGCCTTGGAGGTCAATAAATGGAAAGTGTTTTTCTATTCTTTTTTAAGTACAGCATTGAGCCTTGGAGGTCAATAAATGGAAAGTGTTTTTCTATTCTTTTTTAAGTACAGCATTGACATTTTGACAGAGGACATGCATGTGTGTGAAGTGTAAAGCCTTGGCTTGCACGCTTACCTTAAAAACACAAAAGGCAGAACACATTGTGTAGCAAGTGTTTTTGTGTCATAACACTCCTCCAGTAATGTGTACTTGGTGCTATTTTCTGAAGTTCAGTCACATTACCTACCAAATACTTCTTTCAATTACCGTAATTTCTCGCGTATAATGCGCACCCCAAAGTTCACCTCAAAATTCTGGAAAACTCTTCTACCTATGTATAATGCATTTTTACAATGCATGATTTTGCTTCTACCAATATAATCAAAACATTAAGTATTTTATCAAAGAATTATTCTTAAGTTAAGCACTTTATTTGAACATGAATTACTTTTTTTTTTATTTCCTTGCTCTTATTTTGAAATTCACAGCCTTTTATTTAGTAAATGAGAAAACACACAGTTGTGCTCATATGTTTGATTACCCAGGCAGAATTTGTAAGATGGGTACGATTCTTTGAAGTAAACATGAAGGGCTAGGCGAAACGCATTTGATTTGGTTTTAATGGATTCAAATTAAACTGACAAGCATTACAGAAAAGCATTACCAGTAAACAAAACATAACCATAAAGAAATGAATGATGGTTGTTGTTTAAAAAAAAAACCAAAAAAACAACAATATTTCACAAATTCTGCCAGGCTATGTAAACTAAAGAGCACAACCGCACATACAGTATATGCAGTCACACGTACCCCTGTCATATTGGAATGAAAGTGTAGGCTACACCTTTTTCATAACCTCTAGGTGGCGGCATATCAGAATGAAAGTGTACACCTTATTTTTTTTACAACTTTCTTCAATTATCTTTTTCTCGCTAATTCTTATTATTGGTCCTGTCTCGTCATCTTCCTGTCTTTGAAACAACATATTTTTATGTCTACCTTCCTGCTCTTTTTGTTCATTTGTTAAGTGTTTCTTATTCTCCCTTCCTTTTTCTCTTTTTGACGCCATGTTTAACCAGAAGAGTAAGTCGTCAAATCCATCTTTTTGTATTTGTGATATATCATTTTTGTGTCGACACTTTATTTCGTTTTGAAGTTGAACTATTTTTTGCGAATTTAGCTGGCCAGCGAAACCGTATTTGGTTATCCACGTGTTTAAATGTTCTATTTTGGAATGGTTTTGTAGTTGAACATATTTCCAATCTTTACACGTTAGGTCTATTTTTTGATCCGGTTTACTGTTATTTATTCCCATTTTTGTGAATTTGGAAGTCAGTTCATTTGCACCTAGAGTGACCTAAATACTGACTTTATTCAAAAATGACAGGGTGACAATAAATGTCTGAGTTTTGGTAATTCTCAAGCTTCTACCCTAATTGGGGCGGAGAATTCTTGCCTTTGCTTCCAAACCCAGTTGTCACTTACAATCCCGTCTTATACATTCATACTTTTACACATACACACGATATTAATAACATTTTTATAAACACACGAAAACACAGAAACACAGAAATACGGAATTTAAGTACGTACAGGACCCCGCAGTCCTCACGGAATTTATCGGACTCCGACGTCCATCTGACCACTTGCCAGTGACTAGTATTACACAAGGTTTGTTCTGCCGCAGACTTCTTCGTCGCGCAATTCACTCACTCTTTAATCCTTTTTTCCCCAAAAATTTTTTTAAATTTAACTCACCACTCGTCTTCAATCCTGTGGATTGTCGTCAACCTTCAGATCCCAGTTGAGGAGAACGAAGACCAGTCCCGTAAAGGGTCTTACTTGCCGTGGCCACGGTCTCTTAACTGGAAGTCGGCTCCAAAACTGGAATCCTCGGGTGTGTTGACATCCGGCTCGAAGGACCAATTTAATGTTGGATTTATCTTACCCAACATTATAAAAAATAGACACAAAAGGAATGAAGACACTGGTTTCTTTTTCTCATGAGGAGGGCGTATGGGAGATTGTTCAGATCACAGCCTCTCAACACGCGCTAAACAATCCCCCCCCCCCTCGCTCCTGCATTTATTTGAAATAGAAGGGATTTACAAATCATAATGTTCTAAGCAATAAGACACAACACAAAATATTTGATAATAAGAGGATTTTTCCCAGACATAGTATTCTAAACAATAAGACATGACACATAATATTTGATAATAAGAGGGTTTTTCCCAGACATAGTATTCTAAATAATAAGACACAACACATAATATTGAACCAACACCTGTCACGACCCGACCACATCCGATCACGTCCTTGGTCCAGGCGCCCTTCCATCGGATGATGCTGAGTCTTCTTTTTGAAGGCGAGACATCTAAAATTGTCCATTATACTAATGCAAGCTAAGCAAATAAATGATAACTTCTACAATTTATCTAACACCTAACCTCTAGATGGCGGTGACATTGGAATGAAAGTGTACAGCTTTTTCATAACCTCTAGATGGCGGCAAACATTTATAAAATGTGAACGCTTTTTAATTTCCCCCTATACCTATGTATAATGCGCACTGTTGACTTGACAAATTTTTGGGAGAAAAATGCACATTACACACGATAAATTACGGTATCCCATATATACCAGAAAAGGCTATTCAAAAGACATTTTTCTCTTGAGGCGTGTTTAATTGCTTTTTTACAAAGTGACATTGCCACTAATGGCCTGGCATGCATATTACAGCTATTTCAGTCGTTTTTTGGGGGGGGTCTGTGTGAACAGGGATTGTTAGGACAATGTTGTCGTATGTCAATACCTAAAATGCTGCACAGAAATAAACTTCAATAGGTTGTTGTAAATGTAAGATGGATTGACCACTTCAGCAAGTTATGTTTATGAGCTGTTTGTCCACATACTGGGCAGTACTCAGTCATTTCTGCTTGAGAAGAAAAGCCTTTGGCTTATCACCAGTGTTTATGTGTTTGTTTCATGCATACTATGGTCAGGTGGTCATATTATGAGTAAACAGGCAACAATTTAACAAGACATGGTCATTTGTTTTCATCATGACCAGTCACACTGATAGTTTTACGCTAATGTTACCCCCCCTCCCCCCAACAAACACGTTTTGATGGGATGAGTCATAGAGAGAAAAGAAGAAGCAGATTTTATCTTCAATGATAAGTTCAAATCAAGCCCATCTCTGATTGCAAAACACAGAGTTGTAAATTTCCACTGATCTGGCGGACTTGTTTTTAAACTTTTATGAGCTCAGCTGGTCTGGTTCAAGAAAACTCAAATTAATCTTAAAGCAAAGCAAACTGAGAGATATTGCCAGATGTTTTAATGCTCTTAATAGCCACAGAGTGTACACCAAGCCTAAAATAGAAAAGTCGTTAATCATCTGGTGCTGAAGCCATTTTGCTACTTCGGCCACAAGTCACATTTGGCCACATTAGAGGAATATAAGAAAGCTGGGTGATATACATTAGTGATTTTAAAACAGGTGGAATGTTAACCATGCAGGATGAAAACACTGTAGTATGTGGGAGGCATTTATATATAAAGTATCCATCTGTAGCCCATAGCTTGCCTCCTGCACATGCATACTTTCCCACCAACCACTATGAGAAGTTGAAAAATACATATTTTAAATGTCATCTTGGTGATGAAGACATTTCCACTGGTGATTAGCATTTGAGTATAATGTTTTTATTACTAATGTTGAATCAGCTAATTGTTTTAGGGATGGCAAAATCTTTCTTTGAATGTTCTAAACTCCTTTCTTGATAACAGACTGTTGTATAGATCAGAATAATGATTTGATCTGACAATGAAGAAAGAGTTGTGGCCATAGCAGGGGTCTGTAGCTTAGCTACTCATAGCTGATGTCATGATGGACTACTTTAGACCGCAAATGAGTTGAACAGCCCTTCTTTTGATGGCAACTTCAATTGCTTTGAAGCAATTAATCATCAGCTGAATTCTTCAATTAATTGAATAATTGATACATATCCCCAATATTCAACAGTATTTTTTATGACAATGGCAAAATGGAGAGGTAAAGAAACTCAAAATTAAAGTTTCCTATAATTTGCTGCATGTTAAATTTACTTCTTCAAACAATGGTCCATCGAGCAGAGAAAATGATATGGCTGCCCCAAATAATACCCAGTTACATAAGGAACCCGGAATGTTTCATCTAAGATGGGAAAAAAATGGGCCATTTTTTTCCGAGGAAAAAAACTCAACATACAGAGTAAACTGTTTGTCAGATGTGTCGTCTGTTTGGTTTAATGCCCAAACATTTCCCACAGAGCATCCCCTGTTTGTTTACAACAGGGACCGAGCCTGGACTCGAACCACCTGCATTCTCCAGTGGAACACTTGAATGTCAGTTTAATTTTTTCCTGCTTAGTGTGGGAATATGCCTCAGGAGAATTCTTAGTATTGAATTCACAAGGGCGACATTGGCACTTGTACGAGACTGTGAGCTCTGTACTGTGGACAATTTGGTAACACACCGATTTTAACTTTTGTGTTTGTTAATCTATGTAACTTCCCGATTGAAGTTTTTAAAATACTTTATTTTTTTTGTCTAATGATGTCCCCATTACATTAGTTTTTAATACCTATATTTTATATTTGATTTCCTCTAATGATGTCACCATTACATTTTGACCTGCCTTTATGACCTTAAATAACAACACGATTTCAAAATATCTCCAAAAATGTTGGATGTAATAACCTGTAAAACATTTTTTGCTCTGTTTTTAAAGTTCCACTTAGAAAATCCCATTTAGCATTCAGCTATCTCTCACAAGTTGTAATTGATGCAAATACTGATTTTTGGGACATTTTATCATCTGATTTGGATAAAACTATTTACTTTTGGCAGTTAAGATAATTTGACTGTTCACCCATTAATTTTATACGTGACAAATGTCCGTGGTCTGCACTCTGGTTATTGTTGTGTTCTAACTTAAAGTAAAGAAAAAAAAGAAGGGTGATTTACTGTGAAAAGACTTTACTGAAACTTGAGGCACACCTAAACCACAGGCCTTTTCACACATTGGAGACTCAGAACACTGCTCATAAGCAGTTACACAAGCAAATTGGCAACCTAATCATGCTGAAAGTATTTAGTTTCCCCACTTACCGCAAAAAAAAGTACCTTTCAACTATTGGTGAAAATATGTTCAGCATCTCTTAGGGCTAAGGGCAGAGAGTTAAAAACCAACGGTAGTTTTACCACATCATAAGCTAATGTGATTTGAGAGCCTGAGGGAGAGGATAGAGGAAATAGAAGGACAGTATGGCAGCCGTGCTGTATTGGTCTCACTCATTGTCTACTTCAGTTGCCGGCGTGTCTGCGGTGGTGAAGATTCGGGACAACTCCAGTTTCATTGCCAAAGACAGATGTCAGCAGGAGTGGCCTCATGCCGCACAGCCTCTGTACACCACCACAGGCTTGTGCTCCAACAGGGCAGCCAAAAGCCAGTGGTTGCTGTCTAAGAATAAAACTACTGTTTCAGCATCATGGTCTGTGCAGGAAGGATGGTCCTGGTTTGTGTATCCAATATTGCCAACACTGTCCTGCGTTAGGAGAATTCTGGCCTTCACGTTGGTTTGAACTGGTTCTACACTTCTATTCCAGGTACTTGTAACTGAGATGGAAATCTAAACAGCTGTATGAACAAGCAGCCCTCTCAAAACCAGACTGCCACACCACCCTCCTACTCTCACTCCACTGCTGCCCTCAGCCAGCACTTCATCACTCTGTGGTGCTGAATGGGCCCCATGGATATCTGGGGGGGTGTATGGGCCCATGGTCTCAGACCAAAGGTCCTGATAGTATCTCCATCAAAGGTTCTCCCAGATAAAATAGTCACCTCCGGTAGGCTGTGTGGGTAGGCAGACATGCCTTAAAGTGCCAATTGTAAGGTTTTGGCATAAAGCCAAGGCGTCCGTTCCTTTTTTTCCTGCTTCAGCGAGAACTATATTCTTGGGATATATTCAGAAACACCTTAGTGGTGAATCTTAAGTATCTGACCTGTACCTGAACCCACAACTCTCCTGACTACCCACAGGAAGTGACCACTTAGCAACAGGAAATTGACTCTTAACATTTTTTTTTTTTTTTTTAAAGACGAAAGAGGAGCATACAGAAGAAAAAAATAGCCTTTTTGCATCGTTTCCTCATTTTTTTCCCCACGTCTGCTCCTCACACAAACCCACAGCCATTCACTGAATAAACTCTGCAGGGCTAATTATAGTGCAGTTGCATGATAAAAAGCATATTGTCCCTTTTGTTTTGGGTTTGGTTTCATGCAATGCTTGTGTCATTGCATCACAAGAGTGGAGGCTGCAGTTTGGGCTTTATGAATGAAGCGAGTCTCCAACAGAGGCTGGGAGATGGCACTGATCCCACAGTGATGTCACACCACAGACACAGAAAAGTGAGGGAGCCTTGAGATCCCGTTCATGGGATCATATTACAGGCTGGTGACTCATCCCCCATACTTAGCGGTCCTGAAGCACCCACCTCCCCAGGATGTTCCCTGGTTATCCTATTCAACCTTGCCCTGCTCTTGCCTCTTGTAGACCCAAAGACTGAAAGAAATCTAAATTTCACACCCACGCTCTGGTTCTCAGGCTTAGTTAGTTCAGGTGTGAATGTTTTTAGTTTAGCAGCTTTCAGTTCTTACCAGAACCTTCGTCAGTTGTCCGGAACGGGCGTGGTTGGTAAGGCTGGAACTATAAAGGTGCACAGCTTGTTTGTGAGACTCCCTTTGGGAAACCAGCACAGTCAGCAGCCTCCCCATTACTCATACTGTATATTAGTGAGAGGGGTGTGTTTATCAATGCCTAAACAACTGATTCACTTCTCAGAATAGCCAACATACAAAATGAGACCTTTCTATATGTTCTACAGTGTATTTTCCACCCTGACAGAGCCACTCCTATGTTTTTTAAAGCTAAGTGGATAGAGTGGAAAGTGATGACTTGTGGATGCTGGAACTTGCTTGCCCATTGCGTTTCTAATGGGACTTGTAGGCATTGAAATCCTATCAGGGTATCATTTACTAGATACTGCCTAGAATGATGCTAGCTTTGCCTCTTTCACTAATGGATGTACACTGCACATTAGCTCTCTGCCGCAGATAAGTTTCATATGGATCATTCCCAGAGATGATGGCGCTATTACCATTAGTCCTTTAGCATGGTGTATATTCTCTCTGCACTGGCGTGCCTGTCTATAGTGCAATTCACAAAAGTTCAACAAATCAATGTACATGTAGAAAATAATCGGTGGTGTTTTTTTCCCTTAAATTGCAACATATCGACAACTAGTAACATCCATCGAAGTGTAACAATACAAATATGGATTACAGTACTAGAAAATTATGTCTTCATTCAGCTCAATTTTGGCATTCTAAGTTAGTTTATGATGTACACACTCAGAATTTAAGGGGAAATGCTGTATAAAAATGTGCGTAAATTGTCAACAGTTTGGAATGTGTGTGTCCGACACGTACAGTAAAATGTACACTGTAAGCACTTCAATTGTTAGTTTGACTTGAATTGTAAAATGCATGCCTACTTGCTTCATGAATGTCATGACTGACGGGTGAAAGTGGCCAGCATCCAATTGGAAAATTGCTGGTTTGACTCTGGCTTAAAGTTCGACCAAAGTCATTTTTGTGTTTTGTTTCTAAATACATTAAATATGTTTGAAGGTAAGTGCTAAAAACTGAGAACAATTTAGTCCTGAATTGTTGAGATATAGCTTAAAACTTTTTGGGGGGATTTTTATTTATTTTTTATTTTTTTTGGGCAGGGCTAAAAACTAGACCTGTGATGACAGCGTGCTGGAGCGTATACTTTCTGGCATGAGGCCCTCCCCCACTATAAAACTAACGAGCGTTGTCTATGGCTATTCCCTGGAATTGTGAGTTACCTGCACGTAATAATAGCTTGGCTTGTTTCTAGCAGAACTACATTGTGCAGCTAGTCATCAAGCTATGCCTACCCCCCGAAAAAGGCATATTCCCTGAAGTGTTTTGTGTTATTTGGGCTATTGTCTGTTTTGTGGTGACCCACGTGCGGCTCACACAGCGAACCAGCGGTGAGTTGGACGGCTCCATTGCGAAGTGGTCTTCTACTAGCAGCTAGGCTTGTAGGTATTAGCTGCTACTGGAATTGTGGACCGCCATTGGCTCCTTCCAATACTCCACAGTCTTGCTCCATGCGCCTTACGTCGAGCCACACAACAGAGACACTTAGGGGAAAATTAACTGTGTATTATGTTTGCGAGCTAAGGAGCTCGCTCGACCATGGCAGGTTGTCCAAAATGTTAGTGCCTAGCTCTGAGTTGTTGTGTGTGAGTCTCCCAACATAACAGCTACACAGGAAAGTTAACTATTTATTAACCATAACCACAGCGGCACGCGGTATACAGCCAGTAGCTGACTACAGACACTTGAGCACACAGCGTATGAGCAAATGTACTTGATTGACAGGTGCTTCGGCTGTCTTTAGTGCCTTTAGTGGACACGCCCACACAGTCCTGCAGCTCAAGGGTGGACCTTTTTTTTTTTTCTTCAGGATTTTAGAAACTTATTTTACAAACATTGTGATTTTATTTTTGTTTGTTTTGTGTTTTTTAATTCATTCAAATTTGACTGGCCTGTTTTTTTTTTTTTTAATAAAAACACTCCTCTGTATCTAAACACTACAGACACGAAATCCCCAGTTGGTTATGATGCCATTATTTCCATTACTAAGGTCATTATTTACTATGGGACTAATGAGGGATTATCTTCTTCATTATCCAAATACAAACAAAATAAATCTTTGCAATTTGCCATTTACGATCACCATAGCTCATGTTTCTCTCATCAAAAAAGTGTTTAATGGCAGCTCTTAGTGTTGTGTCTTTGATGGAGGATTTTGTGCCAAAGTGGTTTCAAGTCTTAAATGACAAGTTACAAGTTGTAAGGGCTGATGAAAGCGATAGCAAGGACAGGCTCAAGAAGTTGGAAAGTGCAGACCAACTCGACTCGATCCAGTTTAAATAAAACGGTCACACTTCGACATGGCCTTCACATCAAAGCACAGACTGTCTGAGCCACAGTCCCATCTCAACTTGCAGCAAATGTAATGTAAACATTATTTTTTAAACAAATGGAGATGACATAAGCGCTTTTTTGTTTTTCTTTTTATTATTCTGAGACTACTTGTCTAGTTTTCATATGATAATTTATTCCCAAATGGAAATATGGGATGGGAAATGTGTGTGTCAGCTCATATAACTGTGGAACACCAGTGTTTACTCTATTTGCAGCAAATTATATATTATACTTTCAAAATGATGATCACCTACTTTGGCATTCTATAGTGACATACCTTTTCAAGATACTACTAAATCACATGCATAATGGAGTAAAATGACCACTTATTTTCTTTTAGACACATAGAGTATAGGAGCATAGAGATATAAAGAAAAGAAAAAGGCAAACCTAATTTCACACAAGCTGACATGGGTTACATGGGCGAAATGAGGGAAAGCTGCTGAGAATTCCAGACGAGGTTGAGACGTCAGTGAGTGGTCATTGGCAGGAATGAAGCGTACGGTGCTTTAGTGTGCGCTGCTGTCACATAATACCACCAGCCCAGTGGAGATGGGGGTGAAGCGTCTGGTAGGACTCTGTGATGAAGCTGGGCTCCGAGTATTCAGAGGGGGGAACGCACTGGGCATGCTCAACGCCATAGCGTAATATGTGGGTTTGATGCTGTTGTGACACAACCTTTTTTTTTTTTTTTTTTCCCCTCCCCCTACCAGTTTACCTTCTTGCTGGGCCTTCTATGAACTCAGACTTAAAGCAAGCAACATTTATGAATAATTAGTTCTTTTTTAGTTACACTAACAATTGAGATAAATTGCATATAATCTTTAAATATACATTGAGAAATTTATCATGTAATAGCGTTTGAACTTGCATCGCACAATCCTAAAAAATTATTAATGGTGACATAAACATTAGCACAAACAGTACGACACCCACAAAACAGCTGAATTAGCTAACTAATAGAATACTAGAAAAAAAATATTTGGCGGATATACAGTTATATATCATGTTTGGCAATTTCAAGCATATTTGCCTGAAATAAGAAAATCATCTCTGTCCAATGAAAAGCTTGCATCTCATTTTCTAATGTAGTTTCTTTAGTGTTTTTTAAAATTATTTTATTTTTATCTGGAACACCAACACAAATGATTTTTGTTGTCCCCTCCCTGGCCGACCACTCCCCCCCACAAACCCTAACCCCAAATCTGCGGAATACAATTGATCAACAATGAAAATTGTTTTAGCAATCACAGCACACAACTGTCACAGTGCTAATGCTAACAACACAACGCTAGAGCTCTCCCATTCTGTAAACCAATGTTACAGATCCATAAAGTCAGGAAAACTATCCATCCATTTTCTTAATCGCTTATCCTCACTAGGGTCGCGGGCTGCTGGAGGCTATCCCAGCTATCTTCGGGCGGGAGGCGGGGTACCCTGAACCGGTCGCCACCCAATCGCAGGGCACATAGAACACATGCAAACTCCACACAGGCGGGGCCGGGATTTGAACCCCAGTCCCCAGAACGTGAGGCAGATGCGCTAACCAGTCGTTCACCGTGCCGGCTCAGGAAAACTAATTAAAATCCATTCTTTTATCAAAATAACTGAAGCTAGAATTTTTACATGGTTGCTTTATCAATCATGAAATCAAACCACATACAGAACTGTGCAAATGTAAACCTGTGAATTGATTATTCATCTTCAAAGCACTCAAAATCTACTTAAACTGTAACTCATATACTGACTTAAGCTTATCAGATAAGATAATGACTCGGTCTGACTGCCAGTAATAATGGACCACATTGTACCCGTCTTGGTTGTTAAAATAACTATGGCCACACTTTTGACATTAATTTGAACTTCTTTTTTTTTTGTGACTGATTTGTCGAGTATTTGTCCAGTTAATTATTTGCAGTCTATCCTAGTAAACTTGATGGCCTCTGAGTCTTGCCCATTGTCCCTTTATCATCTCCCTTGTTGGCCTGTGTATCCCACACTTCTTTAGTCTGGTCAATCTAATTGGATGAGCGCGAGTCATCAGGCACTGTTTAAAGGCATCAAAGGGAGTTCTGTTCCCTACTGGGTGCCCAGTGGCTGTGAGCAGAGAACAGTGAGCATAGTGTCTGACTGAGACCCTCTAGACAGCTCACAACCCCCAAATTGGCTTGCCCTCGCCGACAGCCTAGATGACATCATCACCTCATCTCTTGACCCTTGATCCTTCTCAGGGTTTGACCCATTGCTTGGTCTGGCGACAGTAGGTCCACTGTGTCGGGGCAACATTGTAGGAGGGCTAAAACGGGGTCATGGTGTCACTGATGGGCACCAGGCATTACTCCCTCCCCACCCCACCCACATCTGAAGGTATGTGTGGTAGAGTTTAGCCTTTGGAGAAATGGAAAAAAAAAACTTGTTTATTTCGAAGTAGGACACCAGGTGAAAAATATTTGCTTCAGGAGATATTTTGGGCATTGTGTGTCCTGACTAGAACAATGTTTCATCAAATTCAGATCAGGTCTCTTCCTCGATAACGACCAAGTAATACATAAATTTTCCATACGCTTATCCTCACTAGGGTCACTGGCATGCTGGAGCCAACCGATCCCAGCTGACTCTGGGCGAGAGGCGGGGTACACCCCGGACTGGTCGCCAGCCAATCGCAGGGCACAATCAAGTAATTCATATTAAGAATCCTGTTGATTGTGTGAACGGTAGATTGAGTCGCAACTGGCATCATGCTGTGCGACAACTCCTCCAGGCATATTTTTTTTTCCTGCTCAATATGACAGTGGCATCAAAACAGGAGTTCAGAACATTCAGAGACAGATTGTCCCATGACCCTTCCCATCAATTATTGACTTGCTAGTAAATGCCATGTGCGAAGGAAATGCTCAAATGCTCTTTCCAGTTCATGCCTATAATTTGACACATAAGATTATATTGATGTTACTATGGCTTCAAATGTTTAAGATGGTGATATTGTAATATTGTTACAGTCAGACCTATGTTTGCAATGGATGTGTGTTCTTGTGTCTGTATGAGCACAGTTTTTGACGTAAACTAACTGTATAACTGTTTCTTTTGCTATATCATGTGGTTACCATCTGCAAAAGAATACGTAACAATAATATGTAACAAATTTCACCAGAATATTCGCAAAATCATTCCTCCTTGTAATTTGTGCATTTGCAGATCCGGAGTGTGGAGATGTTCCCCTGCTAACTCCTGGAAGTAAAGAAATGATGTCCCAAGCTCTAAAGGCTACTTTCAGTGGCTTCACCAAAGAACAACAGCGACTGGGTATCCCCAAAGGTAGAGCTTGCTTGTACACCAATTAGTTGTTTTAATGGGGGGTTTCCATTTTAGCAAAAACTGAGCCCTCAAAACCACAATGTGCCTCATACGAAACATCAGATCCTTTAGTTGATAACAGGATATGCAAAAGATGGCGCGGCCTCACATGCGCTATGTTTCATTTCAGGCTGACTGCAGCATCCTGAGATTGTAGACAGCAAAGTAATTACATAGCTTCCTAATTGAGGCCAACTGCAGAGCATGTTCCTGCAGTTGGGTAACAGCAGGGCTGTCTGGATTTGTCAGTGGAATTGTACAGTCATAGCTCCTTTAGCTTCTGCTTGTTTACATCTACTGATGCCTCACTGTGTGATTTAAATTGACTAATTATGGCAGGTTATATTCAGCGCATTTCTCAAAACACAACATAACACCATCATGTGCAGCAAGTTAATGCTGGAAAATTCAGTAACTTATGTTTGTGTAAAATGCAGCACACATGTATACGTAAGAGTCAAGCATGATTAAAATGTTAGTGCCAATCACTGCATCTGATCCTCTCCAGACCCCAGACAGTGGACAGAAAATCACGTCGCAGCGTGGCTAACGTGGACTGTGAACGAGTTCAGTCTGAAGAACGTAGACTTTGACAGATTCTGCATGAATGGTGGCAGCCTGTGCGCCATGGGCAAGGAGCGGTTCCTGGACTTAGCACCTGACTTTGTGGGCGACATCCTTTGGGAGCATTTAGAAATGCTTCAAAAAGGTAACACAGCCATTTTCTCACACAGGTTATAAGGTTGATGACTCTAAAATGTAATACGTGAGAAACCCACACGAGAGATGTGATCTTTGCTTGTATTCATTTAGTCGATATTTGCTATAGTAACAAGAGCCGAACAGGAAGGCACACGTTAGCTGAGATCATTAATATTTCATAATGCTGTATGCAGTTACGTGATACATAAAATCAATGTTGAGGTCACTGACGCTCAGCAACTGATTCTTTATCTATTTTTCATGAAGAGGATACAAAGCATTACCCCAACAACGGACTGACCTCCAACTTCCAGGAATCCCGTTATACCTCAGACTACTTTGTCAGTAAGTACTTGCCACACTCAATTTCATCCATGTTGTAATATTATAGGATGCTAGCTTAAAATAGGCCAGGACATTCAAACCGTGAAGAAAACATTTTCCTATTTTTAATTTCCATTGACGCAAAGCATTATAGTATAGGTTTTTCAGTGGTTGTGTGCTTATAAATTAGTAATCTTGCCTAAATCTTTTTTCCTTTCAATCACAGTCTATTTGTTTTTGAATTTCTTTTCATGTATGAAAGCAAGAACCCTATAGAGTTTTAAAAATATTATCCAAAACAGTTAGTCACAACATTTTGCTTGTCACAGTAACATCAGTGTATTTCTGATCTAAGTTCTTTCAGTCTTTGTTTTCTTCAACTTCCCGGGCTTTTAGGGCTGATTCCAAACAAGACTAATTTTGAATTATAAATGATACAAGATGATTATGTAGATGGGTAAAAAGCCAGAATCGTACACAGTGAATCGCTCCACTTGCAGGGTTTATTCTAATAAAAAAAAAATAATCACGCAGATAGCGACAGGGATTATTGTGATGAACACGAGCAAGAATGATCCATACGAATTAAAGGAGATGTTAAACGGTTGTCTTAAAGTTCACATTGCTGCATGTTTATTTTTATTTATTTATATTTTTTTTTTGGTAGAAGTCTTGTGATTTTCCTCAATGGCTTATCAGTGAAGGGCTTGGCTGAGCCCACACAGTGTCCTCTGCCACAGTTGTTATAGTCTTCACATGAGGGATGATGACTCTGCTTACTCAAAAGATTGATCTCACTCCTCTGTTTTGCTCTTCTCTTTCCTGCTCTGCTTTCTCTCTGCTCCCTCCCATCTCCAGGCTATGGCGTTGAGCATGCCCAGTGCGTTCCCCCCTCTGAATACTCGGAGCCCAGCTTCATCACAGAGTCCTACCAGACGCTTCACCCCATCAGCTCAGAGGAATTACTGACGCTCAAGTACGAGAGCGAATACCCTGCTGTCATCCTACGGGACACGCCCCTCAATCCCCTGCAGGGCGACTACTTCTCTGTCAAACAGGAGGTGGTATCCCCTGACAACATGTGTGTGGGACGTCTGAGCAGAGGTGAGGCGGTCACGCATCAAAACATATGGAATAGATTTAAGATCGAAGCTCACAATAGTCTGCAGGGCTTTGTAGTGTGCAGATTCGTGTTTTGTTTATATTGCGTGCTTTGTAAAATGTGCATGGGGTGTTTGTGAGGCATGCCAGTGTTGTTTGTGTGTGTCATTGCTGTCTGAGTGCATGTGTTGAGTGTGCCGATGCCATCGGAAGAGGAAGAACGGGTCCTCTTGTTGGTTTGTGCTCTCTGCAAACCTGCTTTTCATATTCTAGGTCGAGGGAAAACATCAGCTTTTTTTATTGTCAAACTGATACATACAGACACACCACTACCTGCCTTTAAAGCCCAATACTAAAACATAAGTATGTTGTTTGGACAGCTGGACCAAAATGATAATACACATTTACATTGTCAGAATTTTTCGTAATGTTCCTTAATTAATCATGAGTCATTCAAAAAAAACAAAAAAACTTCACGCAACTGGAAGTTGTGGTTAATTGTTCTACTTTTGTAAATTTATCCTTTATTTATCCAAGGATTGTCCCAATTGAGATACAAGAGCTCTTCTTGGGGTACACCCTGAACTGGTTGCCAGTCAATCGCAGGGCACATAGGAACAAACAACCATTCGCACTCATGCCTACAGGCAATTTAGAGTCTCCAATTCATGCATGTTTTTGGGATGTGGGAGGAAACCGGAGTGCCCGGAGAAAACCCACGCAGGCACGGGGAGAACATGCAAACTCCACACAGGCGGGGCCGGGGATTGAACCCAGGTCCTCAGAACTGTGAGGCTGACGCTCTAACCAGTCGGCCACCGTGCCGCCCTGTTGCAACTCATTCCATAAAAATTAGATGTGTGAGGTGTCATCTTTGATTAACAAGGGCAGGTTTTTTTGTTTTTTGCCTTCGTTTTTCATGGTTATTTTCTCCCCCAGCAACTACGCGATTAGCAGTGATGATAACAATTATGTCTGGTAAAGCTTGGATTGTTTCCTCCACTTCCACATATGAACATGTGCCTTGCATTCTCTCCACCCAGTGCCATGTACGAGCTCCAATCCCTGTGCATCCCACGCACCACATGCGACTTTTCAGCTCCACATTGTGCTCTCGTGGGAAAGTATTTTCGCCCGTTGACTGATATCCACATGTGGCTCCAATTTGTCCAGTCAAAGATTTTGGCATCAATCGGGGTGCTGCATTATCTGTCATTTGTTAATAACTCACCAATGAAAGGCCTTATCTTTCCCAACACCAAAAATAGCCAGACAATTTGTATAATACCATTTGAATCAAATCCAAATGGCGGTTATACAAGTGAAATGAGGTGTGAAATGCAGAGGTTGAACTATACAAAGGACTACTGTATAGAAAGTGAGGGGTGAGTTGTTGTGTTACTGTTTCATTAATAAAAGCCTAAAACTAGCTCAGTATGTATTAAGGTGAAGACACTTTTTAACAAGTTTATGTTGGTTTGGCCTGGTATGGTTTAGATTGTTACTGCTGATCAGGGTTCCCCCCCTACATTGTGTAAGTGGCTTAACTCCATAAATATAAAGAACAGAAAGACATCATGGTACAGTGCCGCATAGTGAAATTTTCCGGAAATAAGTGATGTTTTCTTTTATCAAGAAAAAGTGTCAGACAAACACCATTTAATGCTCAATGGGTCAACACAGCATATAACATTTTTTTCTCTGTCCATCATTAAATTTGAACTGTAACATGGAAGTTGATTATTCTCTATGTAGCGTTCAATAGTTAGTAGTGTCTCCACATTCAGGCATAGCTATAGGTATAGCTACAGATATACAATAGATTTTTTAGTATCTAATGGGACTTGCTTTTAAACTTCCCATTTCTGTTTAGGTAAGCTGGGTGGCCAGGACTCTTTTGAAAGTATCGAGAGCTTTGAAAGCTGCGACCGTCTGACACAGTCCTGGAGCAGCCAGTCGTCGTTCAGCAGCCTACAGCGGGTACCTTCGTACGACAGCTTCGACTCGGAGGATTACCCCACGGCCTTGCACGGCCACAAGCCCAAGGGCACCTTTAAAGACTATGTGAGGGAACGTTCGGACCTCAGCAAAGACAAACCTGTCATTCCAGCCGCGGCACTGGCAGGATACACAGGTGAGCAGGAATTAGGAATTAGTTTGAAAGGTTAAACACTGTATTTTATATTCACAGTGCACCTATGAGCAGATCCTTACAACCTGGCCAAAAATGAGAGTCATGTTGCTTCCACAAACATTACCTTCGTGCTGCACTGAAAACACCGCCATCTATAAGAAAACATTTTGGCTTAATTTCTGAACTGTTGGGGGTTAGGAAAATGTGTATTACCGGAGTAATATTGAATCACTTTGAAATACTTCTTTTAATAACAGTACATTTCGTTTGCACAGGACCCAATTTATTCTGGTCAAAGAAAGCTTTGTCCAAGACTACCCATATTTATCGTCATACACTAGTTAATGCTCTGCAAAACTTCGATGCAGTTCATCTCCCCTTTTCAACCAAGAAATACAAGTAATCCAATTCATGCACATTACAAGCCACAAAATACATGGTGCTTGTGCAGTCGTTTTCTATTTGTGTCTTGCTTTTTCTTGTCTCTTTGTTCGCTTCAAACCTTCCTCTTTATTATCTGTCGCCCGCATCTCAACCTACATTTTCCAGATCGTCTTAGCAACGCTGCTGAAACTGAAATTATGCCTGCCCTTGCACACAACCAGCCAGAGTCAAATGATCGCTTCATCTCGTGTGGCATTTTCAGAGACAAGAGAATGTAAATTTTCAACCTTCCTCTGATGCAAATGTAGTTCAAACCTGCCAGTTTTTACCAACAGTCAGCCACATGCCCTACTTGTGGTATAATAGTATCCAATCCGAGAAAACTGTTAACAAATGTTTTGAGGTTGTATAATTTCCATGCTTTAGTTAATTATGGTATTTGTCACACATTCACATCATGTATTATCGATAGATTAATTAGTAACTAAACAAGCACCTTAAAACCCAGTCTATTTTCATAGAAATGTAAAGAGCTGCTAACCTGACTAAAGCATTTTTAAGAGTGGAAAATGTCAGCACTGAAAGGGATACATCAGCAGTAACTCTTTATTGTCAAGTAACAGGATAGCATCTGAATTTAGCATTTACGAGGTAATTGGTCATCAGTTTCAAAAGGGTCAATAATAGTCAGGAGAATATGTTTTGAGGAAGACATTGTTAGATAATGAAGAGTAGGGTCACACTATTCAGGGTAAAAACACAAATCCAGTATATAAAAAAGCTACACTGTCCTTCATAAGATGTCTACCAAACCCCAGTATTTATTTATTTAACCCATCTTGCCCAACACCTTGTCATGGTACAACAAGCAAGTACAGTGTGATGATCTCCCAATCGGACACAGATGGAAGGATGACTGCTAAGATGTGTAAAAGCCTGGGCGAATGTTACATGTTTACAGTGCTTAGTGAGCTTTATAGCATTATTGGAATGAAGGTGATGACTCTCAGCTGGGTGCAATGCAGCACCAAACCACTGCATACTCCAACCACAGCAGTACCCACATTGTATCTGTTGAAATGTCATATGTCAAAAGTGAGCGTTATTAGGCTTTATTTTGAGACAGCACTTGCATTGTAACTTGCATTGTGTTTATGTGTGGATTTAAAAAAAAAAAAAAAAAAAAAAAAAAAAGAGCAACAAGGTAAAGTGCAAGCTTGGGACAGGCTTGTTGTTCAAATCGGCTTCTTATCACAGTGATTATGTTGATGAAGTGACTTAGTCAACATCTCCATGGTTTCCTCGGACTAACCAACATTTAAACAACCATCTGCATGAATATCTGTCAGTCTTGCATCATCTTCAACTCCATCTATTCTGATATTGTAATGCTCACAAATGTAGCTGACCCAGTGGCGCTTTCGATGAAAAAAAATAAATAAAATGCAGCATGCCAGGAAGCTTGCTTTGATTCCAATTTATCGTTGAACTGCAATGTTATAAATAGCGCAAGCACAACAATAATTTTTCATTAATTGTAAACTCCACACTTGAACACTATCTTGCATACAGCAATATGGATGACTGCCTTTGAGGTTTAATCACCACAAATTATGAGGAATTAAAATTTTTTCTAACTAAATATTACACCTTTTTTTAATTGATTGTCCTTCATATCATCATAATCGCCCCATTGGCCATTTTACAGCCCGCTAGCCTGTTTGTGGTTCAAATTTTCCATTTGGGTGAGTCACATACTGAGAGAGTGCTGCTAATGTGAAGCCCTACTGTACACTTATTCACTACAAGGCCATTGTATGATATTTTTGGAAACATTTTTCTTTTCATGAAAATGTAGTCTGCGTTTTAAGCACGAGAGTGCCCGTCACTGGTGAAGGGCCTCACTGTTGCAGTGGCAGACGTTGGAATGTAAGTCAAAGCTGTGAAAGAGAGTCTGTTACACCCATATGCATTCTTACTGCACTCAAACACATGCCGTATGCTCACAAATGTCATGTCAAGTGTGTAACCCGCAAGTTTTTTTTCCCCGAACGCTTTTGCTTACATTATACAAAGATGCGACTTTCGCTTCTTTTTTTTTTGGAGGAGGAGGGGGTGCTTTTTGCTGGGGCGGTTTGCTGCATAGGCAGGTGTAATTTCAACTCGCACGCCTCAGCAGCAGGTGGGTTAGTGTATATGCTGAAAAGCCACAACATCAAAGTGCGCTGCAGTCAATCTAGCACAGACACGAAATCAGTCATTTTTCTTTAGAACTGTCCTTGTTCTGCTTTCACTCCCTTTTTTTAGTTTTTTTTTTGTCATTGTAAGCTGTCAGCCCAAAATTGGTTATTACATTACTGTATTAAACAATAAATTTCACTCTGTTTGTATTCTGTGAGTGGATGAGTTTTACAGGCAGGTCATTTAAAATCAGTGATTTCATAAGTGTGGAACGCTCTACAGAAACTAATAAGTTTAAATAACAACAGGGCCACCACCAGATGACTGAATACACCATGGACATTTTAGGGAGGACATAGGTAGTGTGTTCCACTAATATGTGTATGTGTTCACTGTGCATGCATGTTCATGACAATAAAAGATGATTCTTCTTCTTACTTTAACACCCTTCCGACCTATATGAATATTTAACAATCAGGCATGAAAAAGCACAAAGTGATGCATTGTACTCCATCCTCCCTTTGACACGGGTATGACGTCCCTTCTTTCTCTGTACATTGTTGTGCAGCAGTGAATTTTTTTTGTAAAATGTATCTAGGCTTAGATGTTTTTCTTAAGAAAAGACTTTGCTCTTGTCACCTACCCCTATAGCCCAAATGTATGAAGAATACAGGCAATTGTTGTCACATGTAGGAGGCAGCCAGTGCTGGCTATAATTGTTATAGTGGTCAAAATACAAGGATTTCATTGAGTAAGACTGATAAAATTGCTCTCCAGCAACACTGCACATTTTTTTTTGAGCCACCGTTCCAAAAATTGAACACCTTGTCTTTCATGTGGTCTGCAGGCACGGGCCCCATCCAGCTGTGGCAGTTTCTCCTGGAGCTGCTGACCGATAAGTCTTGCCAGTCCTTCATCAGCTGGACAGGCGACGGCTGGGAGTTCAAGCTTTCCGACCCAGATGAGGTGAGAGGTTGTGACCCCACCGGTCATCGGCACACGTGCTGGGAGGTCCTAAGTAGTTAAGCACATGAACAAACGCTGCTTTCACTTTGAAACAATTCTTGTTTGTTTCCATGACTGTAATTGGAAAAGATCTGTATACCTGTTTCCTACCCATCCTGCAAGACATGTCAAAAGTACTTTCTTCTGAAAGCGCCAGTTAATTGATCTTAAAAAAGTGACGTTATTCAAACTCATTTTGGTGGTACATTTGCCTGTAAATGTAATGATCAATCATTGCTCCGATGATCCTGGTTGACCTACTTTAGTGGTCTTTGTTTGTTATATCGTGTTACATCATGTGAATGTTTTGTTCATAGTGATGGGGGTTTCACTGAATTTGTTTGATCCACTATTGCCAATCAAAATCAAGCTTTCTTGTCATTCTTTGGTATGCAGAGTATATAACAGAACATGTTTCATATAGACCAATGTGCTAAAAATACAGGACATATACAACATCCGTAATCATATTCCATGGACCCGTTACGTATACAATACACATTTAGCTGCATAATTATACACGCTATAAAACAACAGACCTTTTATACACAAATGCAATGCACACTCGGGCTGCAGCTATCGAATATTTTTCTTTTCCTGTATCCTACCAAAATGTTTAGCGAATAATCAGGTATTTAGATAAATTATATTTTTGCTTGGCGGCACGTTGGACGACTGGTTAGCACATCTTCCTCACTGTTCTGAGGACCACGGATCAAATCCCAGTCCTGCCTGTGTGGAGTTTACATGTTCTCCCCGTGCCTGTGTGGGTTTGGTCCGAGTACTCCGGTTTCCTCCCACATCCCAAAAAACATGTGTGGTAGGTTGATTGAAAGACTCTAAATTGCCCGTAGGTGTGTATGTGAGTGTGAATGGTTGTTTGTTCATATGTGCTCTGCGATTGGCTGGTGACCAGTTCAGGGTGTACCCTGCCTCTCGCCCGAAGATAGCTGGGATAGGCTCCAGCACGCACGCGTTAGAAGATGGATGGATGGATGGATGGATGGATATTTTTGCTTAGTTTGCAATTATGAATACAAGAAAACATAAGCAATTTCACTTAAAATGAATGACCAATTATTTTTCTTTTTGGAGATAACGGTTTTATTTCTTAAACTCACATTGAGCAGCAAACTGTATTGTCTAGAAATATTTTCAGTGAGGCAATTTCAAACATACATAAAACATTTCAGCATTTAGCATTTTTTCTTCTTAGCATTTCTTGTAAGTATCAAAAACATAAGCTATTCATTAAAAAAAGGCGCAAGGAGCCTACAAGTGGATCACATATTATATTTCAAAGAACTGTTTCAACCCTTAAATATTAAATGAGAGCGACTCAACAGGACCAATGCTGGTTGAAGCAAAGTACAGTGGTACTACGTTTTGTGACTAGGAACAAATAGCGTAGTCTATCACTAGTGTACGCTCACGTTTTAGTAAAGTCACAATTACAGTAAATATTAGAATGAAAAAAACTTTTACACGATTAATGGAAAAAATGCGGAAAAAAAGAAAGGACACACAATGGGAATAATCTGAATGATCAATTAAACAACTAATTAAACCCATCGTTGGTGTACAGACCATTTATACCTACATATGCTACCTCTTTCACGGTTTGTCGAGAAAGTCTTGTGCAGATTTAGTTGGCCTTCATGTTGTAGTCTTATTGCTAATGCTGATAGCATAACATAAGATTACATCATTCCAGATCGTATCCACTGATGAGATCACCCTGACTACAAAACATACGTCGTCATGATTTCATCATCTGATTTGCAAATCCTAACCCAGTTTTTCTGTCTTATTCCCGTGGCGCTTTAGGTCGCTCGCAGATGGGGAAAGAGGAAAAACAAGCCCAAAATGAACTATGAGAAGCTGAGCCGTGGCCTACGCTACTACTACGATAAGAACATCATCCACAAGACGTCGGGGAAGCGCTACGTGTACCGCTTTGTTTGTGACTTAAAAAGCTTGCTGGGCTACACTCCTGAGGAGCTGCACGCCATGTTGGACGTAAAGCCTGACACGGACGAGTGAAAATCCACAAAAACAAAACAAAAAAGACAATGAAGCCACATGGACTGGCATTCATTAAGTGGTCTTAACGAACCTATATTTGTGGGGAGGGGGAAGGGGTGAAAATGTTTTTCATGACTAACTGGGTTTGTCACGGTTGCGCGCTCGTATGGGGTTTTAAAAGAGGACGCAAAGTCAAAAGCCTGTATTCATACCCTGTTGCGTTGGAGGTGTGATATATATTCTGCTCGTACTTTTGCGGATGTAGGTTCCACCGTGCTGGTGGAGCACAAGGCAAGAGGACCAAGACAAAACAATTGTTTTTTTTTTGTTTTTTTTTTTATTTTTTTTTTTTAAGCTTGGACCAAAAAGCGTTAAGGTGATAAGTATTATTTTACTGATGCTGACAGCAGCCCATGCGACCCCAGCAGCAGGCATACTGTATATGTTGTAAAATGTATCGAAAATGAAGGTATAACAGTGGAACCAAACAAGTATAACTGTAGAAGCCTTAAGGAGGAGCATACTGATGGGATTGGATGGTGCGAGATTACTCATACCAAGAGTGTCTGCGAGACAACTGAAAGTAGCCGTTGCTTCTGAAACTCCTTTTTACGTGCTTGCTTTCTTGTCTGAGACACATTGACTGAACTTTTTATTTTATTTTTTTTTTTTTTTTTTTTTTGCATATACCAGCAGTATTAGCAAACGGTAGACAATCATAGCGGGGAATTCTATGATTGTTTTAAAGTGTACAAAAAGTTGTCGGTTCACTGTCGTTTTCCGCAGTGTTTAATTAGTCTTAAAAGTCACAAGTGTAGTCGAGGAAAGAATTCTCCGAATGTCTGAAAGCAGATATAGGATTGAGTGTTTGTTGCGGAAATTGGTAACTGATAGAAAGGAAGCTGCATGTGTTGGATGGAGAGAAGGTGAAGGAAATCAATGTGCTCGCGTGAGAATTTAGTTGGAAATTGTATTAAAAGTTAATCACAGTCCACAAACAAAATGTGTCATTTTGGGAAATATTATTTTCATTAATGTGATCCAGGATTTTCCAAATTTAGACCCAAAACGAGTGTCCTGTCCCTTGTTATTGGGCTGCCATAAAATGGTGTAAATTGTATTTATTGATTGTCAAGCAAGCACTCGATTTCTTGGTAAAGGGCTCTTTGAATTACATTTTTTTGTCAAATAGGGATGGGAATTTGACTAAATATCGACTATGATGAAAATGAACGATTATTATTTTGTAATGGTCAGATTAGAACTGTTCTTTACCATGTGGAATTATTATTCATCATCCATCCATCCATTTTCTGAGCCGCGGGCGTGCTGGAGCCTATCCCAGCTATCGTGGGGCAGGAGGCGCTGTACACCTTGAACTGGTTGCCAGCCAATCGCAGGGCACATACAACAAACAACCATTCGCACTCACATTCATACTTACGGGCAATTTAGAGGTGTCAATTAACCTACCATGCATGTCTTTGGGATGTGGGAGGAAACCGGAGTGCCCGGAGAAAACCCACGCAGGCACGGGGAGAACATGGAAACTCCACACAGGCGGGGCCGAGGATTGAACCCCGGTCCTCAGAACTGTGCGGCAGACGCTCTAACCAGTCGTCCATCGTGCCACCTTAATAATAATCTAAAGTATTTTTTTTTTTTAGAATTTGATGTTTCTTGGAGTGTACTGGACTCCCTTGTTCGATGCCAGTGGCATATTGCTCAGCATAATGGAGTCACCGTAGCGTGGATGTAGCTCAACGGCAAGCCAGAGCTGACTTCAGCAGATGTCATGTTGCTGCAAGTGGTTGAGCCAAATCGTGCACTCCATTTTGCCTCAATTTACGATTAATCAACAACCAATTCCACACAATCACCTCTTAACGATCAGTTACTTATTGTTGTGTCCATATCTAAAGTTATCATGGCATTCATGATGTACTTTACCAAGTTTGACTTTAATTCTACCCTAAATTTTAACCTTTTCTTATTTACCCATTAAATATATAAATTTCATTGGATTGCAGCGCATTACTTTTTGTAGGAAATCCTACTAAATTCTCATGAGAACCCGCTCAGGAAATATGTGTATACTCTGAAAATGAAAGTTGTAGAGGGAGCATATGATTCCATCCATGTATGTTCGTGCATAAAGATTCACTGGTTCCAGATGAGATTGGCAACGATTGGCAAGCGGGCTGTACACTGGCTTTATGGGAAATGCCAAAGTTGAGCATCATCTTATAAATACAATGTTATTGTTTACAGTAGCTGAATGTTACCCATATTGATGAAAATAGCTTTGGAGATGTCTATTTGTACAGATTGTGTTTCATAAAGCATCACTGAGATCCGGATTACGCAAACAAGCAAGCGACAAAGCCGGAATAATAACCAAAAAGCCTTGTGAGGTCTTTTGGATGTAATGCTTTGTGCATGGAACCAAAAGATGGGAGGACGGGGACCGCGATTCTCTCACACCCGGCTTTAGCACAAAGAAATAATGTATTTAGCTTATAGGGGTCTCCCACTAACTGTTTCAATTGATGTTTCATTGGGAAGATTTTTGTCCAGCCATCTATAGCACTGACTCATAAACAGACGACACCAATTCGGTCCGCAGCTGTTTATCATTAGCTACACTTTTTTTTTTTTTTTTTTTTTTTTCCCCCCTAAATGTTTAAAATACTGTTTTCATATCAGCTCCCATGTTAAGTAAGAAGAGGAACTAATCCGTTGACAAGCGGTTTCAGCATTTTCAGAGAACAGTTGGCCTTTTAAGTTTCAAATGCGGGGAGTAAATCTCTTGAAAATGTTACATTTTACAGCGATTTTTGGTCTCACAGATCTACTGTATGTCTTAAGAGAACATTAGCTTACCCTCACCCTTAGTTTGTTGCATATGCATATCTCCCCAAAAAGGAGTCAGAAGGAAAACCTTTTTGTTTTTGTTGTTTTTTTTTTTGGTATGTTTTATAGTATTTTTGTTATGAGATCCTTTTTTTATTGTATTTAGTTCACAAACATTTGAATATTTTTTCAATAATTTATATTTTATATAAAAAGATTTGCAGACATCTGGTGCTTTCATGGGATATTAAAGGTAGCACAAGATTGAACAATGTAGCGATTTTTCTTTGTTTTTAATTTCATTTATTTGTTTTTTGTTAAATATAAAATAGATCTGTCTGCAAGAGAAAAAGGCTGATGCTGGCCCATCAATGATTTCTGCTGGAAAGGTTTTATAAACTGTAGCCTCTATTTCTAAAATGTACTTATTGTACTTCAAAAATGTTATAAAATATATGTCAACAATTTATTGTTTGATTGTGTATGTTTGCATGGATGGATGAACGAGACGATAACCTTAGAACCAGGAACTAATCTTATTTGACGTAAGAGAGCGGTACACGCATTTGTCCTGGCTGCTCATTACAATACAGTGGACGCATACTTGGTAGCTATTCATCCCCGCTTATTGTATAATGTTTCGCGTTTAAAAAAAAAATGAAATTAAAATATTCTTTTGTGCAGTTATGGTTGCTGTCAATTATCCGCGGATTGTCGCTATTCGTGGTCTGGCCCGGTCCTTATCCCCCGTGAAGAGCAGGAGTCCACTTTAGTTATTAAAGGTGGTTGTCTTTTTTATACCCACCCCTCCATTTTCTACACCGCTTATCCTCACAAGGGTCACGGGTATGCTGGAGCCTATCCCAGCTAACTGCAGGCACGAGGCAGGGTACACCCTGAACTGGTTGCCAGCCAATCACAGAGCACATTTCTTTTACACTTGTATTGTACTTGTAAATTTAGAATGTTAAAATCTTCCTTAAAAGTACCTCACTAGATTAAATAAATCTCCATTTCCTATGGGAAAATTTGCTATATTCGATATCCGAAGATATCGCAGAGAAACACATTGTGTTCGACCTCAAAGGTTCCACTGTACATTGACACTTTTAAAAAAAAAAAATGTTGATTGAGGTCACATTTGAGAAAAGACAAGTTGTGTTGGCTCTAATTAGCCATATTTCTTCTCCTGTTTCATGATCCACACTAGACATGAATATTCAGCAGGTCTGAGGAAATTCCCCAACAATTCATGATACCACTCACACTTGCGTATTTCACACGCAAACCCGTACCACGCTGGTTTTCAGGCTATTTACCCCCACTCTCCACTTTTAGTGCCTCAATCTAAGGTAATTTAAAAGCTGTGTTTTCACATCAACACACCAAGAGGAAGTCTGTGCAGAAATGAGAGAAATTTCACACGCAGCAGTTTCAAAAAGATGATTTCTGCATCCTCCTGACAAAGTGTTGCCACCAGTTTACAGCATCGCATTTATCAGACCTCAAACCTAAATATGTGTGAAAGGGTCACTGCGTGTTGCATTTGTCTCCCACACGCACTCCTAACGTTGCTATGCAAGACAAGACAAGTGATCAAACCACGTACAGTATCCGTGACATACTAGAAGTTTTCCGTTCATGTAATATGTATTGTTAGACATGTTGGCTGCGTGGGAGTGCAAAGAATGAGACAAGTGGAAAGGACACGGATTCATAAATGATGATTGCAACGTAGCAAACTGTGCCTGTGAGTAAAATTAATCATACTTTAAAAATTTTTTTATTTCTTTAAATTATTTATTATTAATAATAATATTATTATTATTCCAGACATGCATGCAACACTATTGCCTCAGATCAAGCCTTAATAAGGCGAATGACATTGAAATGAATTGGTTTGGCAACACTGCCAAATTGTTTGTCTTCATATTAAAGTACACTAGAATCAATAGCACCATGAAGTCGAACATGTACAGTACTTCCATATAAAGTGGTTTGTGAGGTTCAGGGTTCAAATCTCAGCTCTTGCGTTTGCATGTTGCGAGAGGCTATTTCCCACAATCCAAAAATATGCATGTTAGATTAAATTAAGACTATACCTTGTCCATAGTTTTGAATGTCAGCGTGAATAGTTGTTTGTTTATACTTGCCGTGTGATCGGTTGACGACCAGCCCGGGGTGTATCTCGCCTTTTGCCTGAAGTCAGCTGGAATAGCTTTCACCTCACCCTAATGAGGACATTATGAGATGCATTACAGTCCTTACTTAATTTCTTTATTTGATGTGACTGGATGGATGGTGCAACTTCGAGCTACTGTTGACCAGTGTTGAAACTGATCTTTACAGGACAAAGTTACACTAAACATACAGTATGGCGCAAAACTTGAAAAATGTCTACTGCGTGTACTCCAAAAAGGTAATGATCAGCTGTACGGATGTATGAAACTAGTCTAGAATGTGCCTAATCCCACGCTTGTGGCACAGTATAAAATGGAGTCGATATACGTACACTACTTCAAGGTACAAAAAAAAAAACAGGGTTGGCGATACAGTGCTGCACCAGGACTAAGTCCTACACGGTCCCATCTTGTCTGGGTCCTTCATTCATGTCAATGCAGCAGGGCTGATATACAGTATTGACAGTTAATAGTCAATTTAGAAGTACAGTAAGATGAGAACTGCTTCAAACTTTTTTTTCTCAATCTGAAATCCATCCATCCATCCATTTTCTGAGCCGCTTCTCCTCACTAGGGTCGCGGGCGTGCTGGAGCCTATCCCAGCTTTCATCGGGCAGGAGGCGGGGTACACCCTGAACTGGTTGCCAGCCAATCACAGGGCACACAGGAACAAACAACCATTCGCACTCACAGTCATGCCTACGGGCAATTTAGAGTCTCCAATTCATGCATGTTTTTGGGATGTGGGAGGAAACCGGAGTGCCCGGAGAAAACCCACGCAGGCACGGGGAGAACATGCAAACTCCACACAGGCGGGGCCAGGGATTGAACCCGGGTCCTCAGAACTGTGAGGCTGACGCTCTAACCAGTCGGCCACCGTGCCGCCAATCTGAAATCCATATAAATATTATTACTGTGTCCTCTTACTTTCACTCTTTAAACAGCTTCTGGACTTAAGATCTTACAGATGTTCAAAAAACTAAATATATCCTCACTGTCTTGCATGGAGATCCCTATGAAAGAAACTGTGACGCACAAAGGGCCGTGGAAGACGTTCCATTACGTAGAGGAGCAGTGAAATATGATCAGTGTGTCCCCCAGGACCACGAATGCCTTACTTAGAAACACTCGCCCGAGGACACAAGCTCATCTTAATGTCCTTCATGCGCTTTGGTTAATGTGTCCTCTCCAACATGACCCTTCTCATGCTTTTTCAAGCATTTGGGTTGATGAAGGTGAAAGATTTCATTTTGGTTTACTGAATTGCTCCAACTGCAGAAACATCAAGTTGGTACGAACTTCACTTGGGTAACAATGGAATTGAATGCAACATCCCTTTTATTGATAGTCATCGTGAAGGGTTCATTTGAAACTGGATGAACTAGTGCTGGCCCTTATTTTAATGTGTTTCATGAGACATGACACTCACAATCATTTTAGCATGACAACGATGAAAGAGGTTTTCTTCATTTAAACAGTAAGGTCGTACTTTCACTTCCAAATCCAAATGTTTTGCCAAAGATGAGTATCTACCACTAAACTAACAGGTTCACCCCTGGTGCAATGTGTTACAAAAGAAGCACTGTCGTCTTTACACAAGTCCAGATTGCTCACAAGACTTAAGTGCAAGAATTAAATGAATGAAATTGCCCTTTTCTAAACTCAGTTACCACAATGTTTGGCCATTGCTCAAGGATATAAATTATCTTTAAAGATACCATCCAATCCATATTGTTTCTATTCTGTTTATGTCTGTTCAGCATCACATGGGGCCTGGAGCCTTTCCCAGCTGACTTGAAGCAGGGTTAGCACTCTACTGATCACCTGTCAAGCCACCATTCCATGGTTCAATTGCCGTTCAGAAGAGTAAACCATGATCTGGCTTGTGCATTGAACGAGACACGGTGTTCACTGTGTGTGCTTATGGATAAACAGACTGCTCTATGTTGATAGTTAAGTTTGTCATGTATTTTACAGCAGCACGCCATTCATCCAAGGAGTCATGTCCACATTGCCTTATTTCTTGATCTATCTAAAATGGAAAGACACTTAATACAGATCTTCATGACATGCTCACTCACTCACAAAAATGGAATATGGAAACAGACATCCATCCATTTTCCATATCGCTTGTCCTCATGGTCATGGGTGAGCTAAAGCCTGTCCCCACAGACTTTGGGCAAGAGGTGCGCTACATCCTGGACTGCTCACTTTATAATCGCAGGGCCACAGGTGGGTAGGAACACAGTACATTTACTCCGCTATATTTACTCAATAGTTTGACAAAAATGGACTTGTCAGAGTAGTTTTAATGAAGCATACTTTTTACTCGAATATTTATGTTAAGAAGAAATGGCATTTTTACTCCGTTACAATAATCTACATGTCATTCGCAAGTTTCATTTATCTCTAATTGCGTGTGTAATCTATTTTTAGACTTTCATTTTCGACTTCCGCGTCCGGCGACTAGAAAGTCATGTCCGCACACAAAGTCTTCTATTGGGCTTCGCGGGCCAACCAAAATGAGTCGTGACAGCCGCGCGCGAATAATGTTGACATTACAGACTACAAAAAAACAACAACTTTAACATGCAGCGTAGTTTTGTCATTGCCCAAGCTTGGATATTTCAGCCCACTTCTAACTTGAGAAAACACCTTGCAATAAGTTGCAGATGTTTTTGCTGTGCATATGGGAACATTAGTACTATGTTATGGTCATAAGTAACTGTAAAATATGCATCTTCTGTGCTCTCTCTCTCTCTCTCTCTCACACACACACAGACACTTTCTCAATACTCCCATTGAACATCCATCCATCCATTTTCTGAGCTGCTTCTCCTCACTAGGGTCGCGGGCGTGCTGGAGCCTATCCCAGCTTTCATCGGGCAGGAGGCGGGGTACACCCTGAACTGGTTGCCAGCCAATCGCAGGGCACATAGAAACAAACAGCCATTCGCACTCACAGTCATGCCTACGGGCAATTTAGAGTCTCCAATTAATGCATGTTTTTGGGATGTGGGAGGAAACCAGAGTGCCCGGAGAAAACCCACGCAGGCACGGGGAGAACATGCAAACTCCACACAGGCGGGGCCGGGGATTGAACCCGGGTCCTCAGAATTGTGAGGCTGACGCTCTAACCAGTCGGGCACCGTGCCGCCTCACCATTGAACAATTGAACATAAGTTTAAATGTGATCTGTTACTTCTGAACACAACCGCATGCCAGTTATAAGAGGGAGTGCATCCTTCTGCAATCAGATTTATTTGTATTTATTTTATTTAAGCTTTATTTAACCAGGTAAAAGACCAGTTAAAACATACCATCTCTTTTGCAGTGGTGACGTGGCCAAGAAGGCAGCAAATTATACATTAAATCCAAGCCAATCACATTCAAGTTTATTTCCATTTTTTATTTTTACCTCCCCTCTCAAAATGATACAAAAACAAATGAGTTTGGTTGTATAAATTCTAGATCAAGTTTTCAAATGATTTGTCTTGGTTAAAATTCTTTTACAACACAAAAAACTGGCATTTGAACAGGGGTGTGTATACTTTTTATATCCACTGCAACCTTGTTCCTGTTTTTGTAATTTTCCTGGTGAGCCTGCTGCATTGTGCTTTTTTAACAAGTGGAAACAATATAGTATAAGACCTTTTCTTGGAGCTGAATTTGCCTTAATTTTTTATTTTACAAAGATTTTGTTTACCTAAGATTAAGATTATATTTTAGATTAAGTGATATTGTGAGTAGTTTTTTCACTGAATACTTTCTTAGGCTTACTCAAGTAATTATTTGGAGGACGACGTTTTACCTTTACGTGAGTCATATTATTCTAAAGTAACAGTACTCTTACTTGAGTACAATAGTTGGTTACGCTACCCATCTCTGTGCAGGGCAAAAACAGCCATAAATTCCCATTTACAATTTAGAGCATTCAACTAATGTTTCTTTGATTACAGTATTTAGAAGAAGTACATCTACAGAACGGCGGCACGGTGGCCGACTGGTTAGAGCGTCAGCCTCACAGTTCTGAGGTGCGGGGTTCAATCCCCGTCCCCGCCTGTGTGGAGTTTGCATGTTCTCCCCGTGCCTGCGTGGGTTTCCTCCGGGCACTCCGGTTTCCTCCCACATCCCAAAAACATGCATGAATTGGAGACTCTAAATTGCCCGTAGGCATGACTGTGAGTGCGAATGGTTGTTTGTTCCTATGTGCCCTGCGATTGGCTGGCAACCAGTTCAGGGTGTACCCCGCCTCCTGCCCGATGACAGCTGGGCTAGGCTCCAGCACCCCCGCGACCCTAGTGAGGAGAAGCGGCTCAGAAAATGGATGGATGGACATCTACAGAACCCACAGAAGTGTATAAACAGATTCTGAAATTCTTGAGAACCTTTTGTAGTGACGCTCCTGAGATGCAATTTAAATCTGTCCATCCATTTTCTGTAGCAGTTGTCCTTATTAGGGTCGCAGGTGAGCTCAAGCCTATCCCAGCTGACTTTGGGCAAAAGGTACATAAAGAAATGTTGAATCTGGATTTCCTGACTATGACCAGACATGCTAACCACCATGTTACCTTGCTGCCCACCATTTAAATCCATCCATCCTTCCATCAATTTTCTATTTCTAGACATTTACACACAGTCACACTCACATTCACATCTATGGCCTTATTTAAGTCTTCAATAAACCTAACATCAATGGGAGGAGGCAGGAGTACTCAGAGACAACCTATACAAGCACAAGGACATAGATTTGAACACTGAACCTCAGAACTGTGATACAGATGTGGTAACCACTAGGTAACCGCGCTGTCCAATTTAAATCCTTAAGCTTTAAAATTAATGTATGGGTTGTAAATAGAAAATAAAGCAATGCGACATTCTCGTGGTGTGACAGCAAATCAAATTACTGGGAAGTAAATCACCGAAATGTACTGTACATTAAGTACTGCTACGGTCTCAAGGTTGGCAACACATTCAACATTCTTTCCTGTATTCTTTCCATTCATCATATATTGTGGCTGAGACGTGTTGAACCACATCTCAGCAGGAGTAGCGACTGTATTATCCTGTCTTCTGAAGGGCAGATCAGGGCCATCCCCTGCTTTGGCTGTTAATTTGCATTTTTATTGCCGCTGTCGCATCCCGAGTTAATACACCATTGACTCCGGCTGCCACCCCTAGACTGGGCGCCATCACCTTGCTATCCCGCCTGAAATGAGAGTGCCTGCTGGCCCTTGAGGTCAACATTGGCTCGAGCTCAGGTACCAGTCGACCTGGCATTCCGTAGCGGAAATGGAGTGTCTTCACAGGCTAATGTGGACTTTCCATTAAGAAAGATGATTGATTTGCGCCGTGCCTTTGCTGTGAATAGACAATAGGCTGGCACAATGAAAGACTAAAATGGGGCTTTGTTTGCAGGTGAGGCCGCATGTGAACTGGAGTGTGACAGCGGAGACGAGAGATCGCGAGGATGGAAGAAAATGAGAAGGTGAAGGGGTGAAAAAGTGCAATGCAAGATGAGAGTGGGAGATGGCAAAGGTGTTGGAAGCTTTTCTTTCATTTTAAATGCCTCTGGAAGTCAACTTTCTTTTCCTATCATGATGCAATTGAATCATAAATCGTTGGATTGTTCACGTATAGCATCTGTGAGATTCAAAAGGCTCTCTAAGCGCTTGCGTTAGAAGAAATAAAGTGGGAGGGGGGATTTGAACACATGTTGGTAACGCTCCAGTTGAACAAGAACCGTTCTTGCTTTTCTTCTGCCGAGAGTCAACTGGGACACAGAAACTTTCCCATGGCATCTGCTCCAAACGCCCACGTCTGAGTCCTCATCCAATAGGAGGGCTTCTTTCACCCTCGAGTCTAGCCGTTGCTGAGCAGTCATTGGCTGCCTGGGCCAGGGCCCAGAAAGGGAAGGCGAGGCCCTGAGAATTTTCCCAAACATGTTCTTCTCTTGCTCGCCTTTTAGCCAACATCTGCTTTCAATCAGTGTTAGTCAAAAGACCGTTTCTCTGCTATTGGGGTTAAATACACACGCACGCATAAACACACACGCACCACCACATTCACATTGAAGTAGAAGAACAAGTATTCTCTGCTGCTAGTGACAATTTTAAATGTTTTTATTACATTTTATTAGACGTGTGTGACACTTTAATGGAGTAAATAATTGAAGTTATTGACATCATCCCTCTGTTCATCACGACTGACCATAGATACCTAGTTACCTCTCTATCTGATTATCCATCCATCCATCCATCCATCCGTCCATCTTAATTGGCAAAATGCCTGCATGTTTGAACACAGAAACGTGCTGATAGTTGGTGTTGCTCTAGTACTACTATAAAACACTATAACAAAATATACATTTAGGACATAGACGCAAAAATACAAAGTATGGAGAGTCATTCATTAATTTAAAGTGTGCAATAGTCAAGTACTATAATACTGAAACTTCTATTGATAATCAAGTGTCAATGCTAAAGGGACAAATGCATTAATCGTGATACAGCAGTGCTGTACTTAATGATTACGAAGTGTCACGGTGAACTTAGGAGTCAACAATTTAAAGTTATCAACCAGGGGAAAGAAGCTGTTGAAATGCTGGTTTTAGTGATAGGCAATCAATGCCATCGAGCCATTCATTTTATAAATACTTGAGAACAAGGCATATTATTGCAATGTCATGAGAGAATCTAACTGTGTTAGGGGAAATATTTCTATGTTTGTCTGGTGTGCTGCAGCTTGACTTGACATTTTTTCACCCAATCCCATGCTGTGAATGTCAATGTGCTTAATTACAATTGTGCGCTACTAGAGTTTTGAACTTGGAGTCTATTTATTGTGGGATCATCTTGACTTGCGTTACAACCATTTGCACTGTCAAAATCTGGCTCGTGAGGATGTGTAAGCATATAGATGTCCACAGTGTGTGTGTGTGTGTGTATGTGTGTGTTTCTGGGGTGGGGCAAAGCACAAATGGTTTGTGGTTTCATGAGCAAACACGTCTTGGCACATCATCTTATGAATTCATTGTTTCAATGTGGAAAACCGTGTTGCTGCTGCACAGTCTCAGTTAACACATGCTTGCATGGCAACCGCACAGTGGTTTTGCAGCCAATTAGATGAAAATACATACATAAGATTACATTTTTAAAATACAGTTCATATTGACATACCCTGGCCATAATTTGTAATATCTGTAGCATTAAAAAAAAAAAAACATGAATAATCAGGCAAAACGCAGTTATTTAATCTTTAACCGCATTCAAATTAAACTAGAACACTTTTCAGAATAGCTCATCAAAAAACAGCAATAAAGAAAACAATGAGAGGGTCTCCGTTCAAGGGTTTGCATAACCTTCGTTCTAAAAGCTGTGGCTTGCCCCCAAGAGCGTCAATGATGGCTTGCAGTCTTTTGTGATGGTGGGTGAGGCCCTGTATTTTCTCAGGTGGTAAAACTGCCCATTCGTTTTGGCAAAAAGCCTCCAGGTCTCGTTAATTATTCGGTTGTATTCCACGAACTGCACGTTTGCGCTCTCTCTAGGGTGCATCGATGAAATTGAGGTCAGGAGACTGTGATGGCCACTCTAGAACCTTCACTTTTTTCTGCTATAGCCACTGAAGGGTTGACTTGGGCTTGTGCTTTGGATCATTGTGATGTTGGAAAGTCCAAGTGCGTCCCATGTGCAACTTCCGGGCTGATGAATGCTAATTGTCCTCCAGTATTTCCTGATAACATGGTGCATTCATCTTGTCATGACGATATTCCCTGTGCTATTGCAGCTTGCATCCACCCCAAAATATCAGAGTGTCTCCTCAGTGTTTCACAGTAGGGATCGTATACTTTTCGTCATAAGCCTTGTTGAGTCCTCTCCAAACATATGGCTCTAATTTCGGAGACAGCACATCTATCGCGGGGCGCAAATGCAAGCGGATTTTGATTTTCATCCAAGTGCAAGGCTCGCTAAGCGTTTGTTAATTTGGCAGACTGCTCTCCGCCAAGATGGGGATTCCGGCCCAGCAAGGGCATGTCCTTGGAGATGGGCCCAACGGAGTGGCAATTTGTTGACAGAAAGTTGGTCTAAACTCATGGCTGCTCAGAACACGTCTAATTCTTGATGCAAGGTAGACCACGCCGGCCAAGAGCAGTGACAATGCTTTACTCACGCACAGATCACTACGATTAAGCATCGTCCTCTTCTGTTTCTCTGTCAAGATTGCCATTGCGCTACATTTAAAGGAAATAAGAAGAGCCGCTTTGATTGGCGGTGAATGAAGTCTGCTACAAACACACACACACACACACACACACACACAGCCCACCACTGTGTGCGCCAGTCTACGAAATTACCAACAGAGGTCTGACCTTCCCCTGGCGCACAGTTGTGCTGCCCATCATGTCGGATTTATGCTGGTCGCGATAATAAGGCCAATAATATTTATGATTGTGACCATAAAGTCAAATTTTGGTCTAATCACTCCAAATAAAATTTGTTCCAGAAGTCTTGAGGCTTCTCTAGATTTAGCATATTGTAAGCGGGCTGTTTTGTGGCATTGGCGCAGTAACAGCTTTGTCAACATGTGTGTATATTATTAGGCCAATCACTTTAATGATATGTAAACTAATGATCGGGGGTATTTGCATGGTTTCAGTTGTCATTAGGCTTTTTAAAAGGCAAACATCCTTCTTGTTTTAAATTGACCCCTTTGATGATTTAAGTATGACTAGGGTCATTATCATTAAAAACACTTTTTTCATATAATAGGTTTCACATGTTGCATCGCAATAAAATTATATCAGAATGCAAAACACTACTAGAATATGATCATTGCCTCTAGAATCTAAAAATAAAATTATTAACACGGTTAGCTTGGGCCGTTTAAGCGTGTTGTTACGGTAACATTATTAAATGACTCTGACAAAGAAGAAGAATAAAAGGAATACTTATTTTCTATATTTGAAAACAACAACAACAATATCATCACCTGTGTATAGTTGTCACACTACTGCTGCTTAATATTGCTGCTTTTATTCCCAAGGTATACTATATGTATCATATTCATGATTCATGTCATCAACACGTTCACTGCCGCTGCCTATTCTTAATGGTTTTATTCACATTCCCATCTGCATAATATAGTATGCATGGTGTAATATAGCGTTGTGTTTATATATTATGTATGTATGTATAATGTATAGTTGCTATTGCACTGCTCATAGTATTGCTGGTGTATATTTAATTCTCAACTCCTTAGACTCTGTACTGATGCATGTATATATTTTTTTGGGCTATGTACAATGCTGCTGACCATTCGCTTCACTTTTGTTTATACGTCAGCTATTCATTTATGTACAGTTTATCATTCACATCTGCTTATGATGAGCTTTTTTTCAAAACCAGATAAAAGTCAAGCTTTGTGATTCATTCTGTGCAGACCACGTTTTCGCTGAGCATGTTCCGACATTTTACAATTAAATACAATTTGCAGGTCTGGGTAAATAAATGGCAGTTTCCGCAGACGAATCAAAATGGATTCATATCATTTTCGTATCGTATAATATAGTATAGTATAGTACAGTATAGTATAGTTATTTGTGCAGTTGCCGCATTTACTCTATAGCTGCTCTCATTCTGCTTAGTCTCATTGTCTGTTGTTGTACATATGCACATTGCAATCATTTTTGACTAATTGATATTACCATCCTTGTGTTCTGCCTGACACTGTCCCCTTTGTCGCTGTAAAACCGGAATTTCCCCAGTGCGGAACTACTAAAGGCACATCCTGTGCTTTTCTATCATCCCCAAATGAATTTAATTAATTAATTAAGGTGACCTAAATAAGATAAAAAATACAATTACGAGAGAAATACAATAACCTGGCTTTCAGTCGAAAGTGAAAGATATGATCAAATGACAAATGAAGTTACATTAAACTATACATAATGCAATGTGGATGCTGAATCCAAAATGTTATTGACCTTTATCTTATTTAGCCTCCATCTCACTAGGGTCGCGGGCGTGCTGGAGCCTATCCCAGCTATCATCGGGCAGGTACACCCTGAACTGGTTGCCAGCCAATCGCAGGGCACATACAAACAAACAACCATTCGCACTCACATTCACACCTACAGGGCAATTTAGAGTCTTCAATTCATGCATGTTTTTGGGATGTGGGAGGAAACCGGAGTGCTCGGAGAAAACCCACGCAGGCACGGGGAGAACATGCAAACTCCACACAGGCGGGGCCGCAATTAATATTACATTTAGAAACTCCCAAACCTCTGAATGTATGCTCCAGAGTATTCACAATGAAATTTTTTTTATACTATTTTCGACAAAAAGTAATCCTGTTTTTCTTTTTCAATTTTTTTTTAAAAATGTAATTAAAGTAACATCTGTAACATTTTTTATAACATTTTGAAACAGAGGGTGGCTCAAGTGTTCCTTTTTGCTGACCAGTTGTCTTTTGTTTTTGCCCTGTTTTAAAGTTAGCTGTCCAATGGTTTACATTAAGTCCTTGGTATATAACTACAGTATGCTGCCTTGCCTGGGTTCACCATAAGATTTAAACATGGGTCACAGTTGGGTAAGAGCTGAATTGCACTTCTCCTTAATTGCATTGAGCAGGAAAACCCCAAAGTTAAAAATAAGACAATGTGTCTCCATTCTTATGATACTGTATGCACAGTTCAGTGTTTTGGTCAACATTGAGTCTCTTCCTGTTGACCTGCCCACTTGTGTGCCCACTCCCCCGGTGACAGCAGCCTTCTCCCTGCGTGGCCTTAAAACCTCTCCCTCCCTGCATGCCTGTTTCTCCAAGCTTCAAAAATGAATTTTTACATTTAGTGTTTTTGCAACAAAAATAGCTCATTCATGCTGTGCAAGCCTTCACGCAAAGCCCTGCATCTTTCTGTCCTTTCCCACCAAACTTTAACCCCCTGAGCGGCAAAGGTTAACACAGCTTACTTGGAGAGAAGGGGCTGCTCTCTAATTCCCTGTGGGAGACAAATATTTGCTAGCGCTCCACTTATCAAGAAAAGTTATAGTTGTGTATATCTTTTTTTTAATTAAATGGTCAAAGAACATTTGGAGGGCTATGAATTGTAAGCCACAATGCAACTTATCATCCGCGTGTCCCACCTTCAAAAACATAACATTGCTGTAACTGTATTATTAATATTTATATTGTTTACTTAATTTGGAAATTGGCTATGCACAAATACTGACTTTGGCAAACTTAACCTTCTCTTGGACTTGCACACTTGAGATTTATGAGCTCACTCTGACCCAGGATTACTCCTGAAAACGAGTCAGCAGTGTTGAACAGTAAATCAGAGCAAACAGCAGGAGCTGGGCCACAAAGCCAATAGTGGTCAAGGGCAGAGGTCAATGGGAAGGAAGCTCAAAATCAGGCTATTGCTGCTATCTAGTTCTTCTCTGGAAGCTACTGCTTTTACACTTACCACTTGCCAATAGCAGCTTAATTGAAAAAGTGCTTTTGAGGTCAATGTCCAAATTCTGCACACAATTAATGAGCTATGTGGGCGTTTAGCTGCAGCTAATCATAACCTAAACTCAAACCTAGCTGACTTTAAAGATGCCAAAAAACAAAGCATATAACCAGAAAATTATTATTTGATTTGATTATTTCTAACGTTAGCTCTGCATTGACACTAAAGCACTTTTAATCCCTATTGGAGATTCACCTCTTTGACTTGATTTTTTAACACAAACTGAGCTCATCCTCTATTTGTTGTGTTTGTGTCGTGGTGAATCTATTGTATTTTGATATATATTTTGTTCCATATAAAATTTACGTGCGACTGGTTAGAGCGTCTGCCTCACAGTTCTGAGGACCGGGGTTCAATCCCTGGCCCCGCCCGTGTGGAGTTTGCATGTTCTCCCCGTGCCTGCGTGGGTTTTCTCCAGGCACTCCAGTTTCCTCCCACATCCCAAAAACATGCATGCGAGGTTAATTGACGACTATAAACTGCCCGTAGGTGTGAATGTGAGTGAGAATGGTTGTTTGTTTGTATGTGCCCTGCGATTGGCTGGCAACCAGTTCAGGGTATACGCCGCCTCCTGCTCGATGATAGCTGGGATAGGCTCCAGCACGCCCGCGACCCTAGTGAGGAGAAGCGGCTCAGAAAATGGATGGATGGATGGATAACATTTATGTGATTATTATTTTAATTATACACAGCACAAATTGTGAAAAATGTGCTAAATAAATAAAACCGACCTTGACCTAACAGTGCTTAGGGGGCACTTCCAACATGCTCAAAAATGAAATACACATCATTGATTTCAAAGATAGGAATGCTTTCATCCATTAACAAAATGTAGCAGATACAACTAAATGTAGCAACCACATAAATGTGTGAGTTTTATTATGTTACACAAAACTGTTTCGAAGAACAATTGTATATCATTGAATTAACCAGGTAAACAGACATTGTCATGAAAATCTAATGAGCACAAAAGACAGCAGAGAAAAAGAAAAACAATACTCATGGGTAAAGTTCTGTCATAAAATCAATTTAAATTTCCTGATATAATGCATAACTATGCTACTGATGAGCAACATATGCTCAGATAAGCACCACCCAGTGCAATAAATAAGGGGTGTGAAAACATACGTGATAAAAGGAGCAGAGAGTAGATCAAAAGCAGTTCAAAAAATTGGGGATGGGTGCATGCCCTCAGTGCCCTCCTGGTTCCGCCTGCCCTAACCCTTCCCAAACCTGACCTGAACCCTAACCCCTCAACAATAAACCTAAATATGACCCTTACCAGCCACCCATACCCCTAATATCCTAATAAGACTACTCGAACCTGCCCTAATCCTAACCCTAAACCAATAAAAGGACAGTGTCAAAACTTATTAGTATCGTTGTCCCACACTGCCAGGACCATTCCCCACATTTTGGAGTTTCCCATATTAAGAACTCCATAGAAACATTGCAGGTTGAACACTATGTATTCCAGTCACTGTTGCACTTCCAATGTGTTTTTCTTTGAACATAAATGACAAAGACAAGACACAAAAAGCCAAAGAAAAAGTAAAAACCCCAATTCCAATTAAGTTGGCATGTTGTGTAAAACAAATAAAAACAGAATACAATCATTTGCAAATCCTTTTCATTTTATATTAAATTGAATACACTACAAAGACAAAATATTTAATGTTCAAACTGATGAATGTTACTGTGCTTTTGCAATTATTCTCTCAGTTTGAATTTGATGCTTGCCACACATTCCCTGAAAGCTGGGACAGGGGCAACTTTGAAAGTGGAGGGATGCTCAAAAAACACCTGTTTGGAACACTCTACAGGTGAAGAGGTTAATTGGAAACAGGTGACTGTCATCACCGAAAGGCTCAGTTGTTCAAAAGCAACGATGGGGTGGGATTCATCACTTTGTGAACCACTGCGTGAGCAAATAGTCCAAGAGTTTCAAAACATTTCTCCATGTACAATTGCAAGAAATGTAGCATTTCATTATCTACGGTCCCTAATATCATCAAAAGATAAAAGAAAATCTGGAGAGCAAGACTGAAAATTAATCAATGTGCTTCCCTCTGTCTGTCCCCTAAAACCCTTCTGTCCAGTTGCATTTTCAATAAACATCAGAATAATTACAAAATAAGCAGAGGGAGTATTTCAAATTCCCCTGTTGCACAGCAAAACTGTTCCAGTACAAAATACATACAGAGCCACCATTCTGCATGGCCATGCAGCAGAACAGGGCAAGTTAAAAAAAAAGAATCCAAGTGATAAAAAGTAAGTCATGCCATAGCATTTCCATCAAATATCTGAAAACGTATTATCGATCAGTTTTAAGGGGGATTTTTTGGGGAATGTATTGCAGGCATTACATTTAAAGTGAGTGAATATTTGCAAAAAAAAAAAAAAGAACATTAAATATCTTGTCCTTGTAGTGTATTCCATTGAATATAGATTGAAAAGGATGTGCAAATCATTTTATTCTATTTATATTTACATTTTACACAAGGTCCCAACTTCTTTGGAATTGGGGTTTGTAAAATACTTGCTATGCAGGGGTCTTACACATTATGCTAACATCTCGCATGACAGCTGCTTCAACTGTCTTGTTAAGTGCAACTTTATAGGTATATTTTGAAGAATCCCAAATGGGTCAATTGACCGTAGAGGTTCCACTGTAACTCCTTAAACAATGGGAACTGAACTGATGCAAAAGGTTAGAAAAGTACTCTCAGTTGAGCAAGTAGTGTGTATGTAAACATTTTGCAGTCATGCATTAGCTTTCTTTGTATGTTCAGAGGAGCTTCAGAGGAATTTTTGCTGTACTTCACATACAAGAAAACATTTTGACAGAAGAGCTACAAGATGTGATACAATCCTCATTCTCATCCCCCAAGAAACAAGCTGGAGATTTCGTGTGAGGATCTTGCAATAATAATAATGCTTTCTTTAGTTCACTTCTTTTTTTGGGGGGGGATAAATTTTGCACTCTCTCCACTGGTGAGACGTTGTCTTAACTGTGCATGTGGAAGGGCAATACCGGCATGTGTTTGGCTTGTTATAGGATTTGACAGAACACAGATCTCCTGCTCTCTATCAGTTTAACACACAGAGACGAGCCAGGGATTACTCACCATGACACTTCACATTGCCAATGTTTAGTTCCCAAATGTTACTGTGGTACTGGGGAGGCAGTAGGCCTTGATGTGGTACTTGGTGTAGTAATTATTGCCAAAGAAGTCACTAAGAAACTAGTGTGGTATGTTTGAAGGAGAAAAGATCAAATCAGAAACTGACTGTTAAGCTAGACATTATCATGGCCATGAGTAGCAAGTTGTCACACTCTATCTACTTTCAATTCACTAGAGTATAAATTGAAATGTTAGCTTATTTTAATCTTGTTTGTTTGATTCTCTTTTTAATTCACAACATCATTTGGTACACCTGCACCACCCAACGATATTTAACACAGAAGCTGACATTTTTTTCACCGACATGTTAGAGGAAGATTATTGCCACTAATATATCTTGTCGCAAGAATATATGAAAAACAGAAGAATAAACAAAAGTCAATGAGACTCACAATACCATCGTATAAGAGGTTCACAAAAAAATGGGCTACAACTAATATTTTTAGTCATAATCATGGGACTAAAGTTAAATTACAAGATTAGCTAAACATTGTGAAACAGAATATACATTTGAAAAAAAATATTATTTTTTTTACTATCTTCTCATAATATAACAATCTATTTACAATCTTTCATTAATATTTACTTTTTTCGTAACATTTGACTTTTCCTCCGTCGTTTTAGAGCTTTATTGTTCCATAGTAGGCGGCCCGGTGGCCGACTGGTTAGAGCGTCAGCCTCACAGTTCTGAGGACCGGGGTTCAATCGCCGGCCCCGCCTGTGTGGAGTTTGCATGTTCTCCACGTGCCTGTGTGGGTTTTCTCCGGGCACTCCGGTTTCCTCCCACATCTCATGCATGGTAGTTCAATTGAGGACTAAATTGCCCGTAGGTGTGAATGTGAGTGCGAATGGTTCTTTGTTTGTTTCTATGTGCCCTGCGATTGGCTGGCAAGCAGTTCAGGGTGTACCCCGCCTCCTGCCCGATGATAGCTGGGATAGGCTCCAGCACGCCCGTGACCCTTGTGACACTTAATTCTCATAAATTACATTTTATCCTCATATTACAACTTTATTGTCGTACCTTTAGAAGTTTTAGTCGAAATTGTCTTTTTTTTTTCAGTGTTGGTCCTTGGTGTTTCTGACTGGAGGTGCTCCAAAAGTTGTTCTTTTTATCATTAAACTGAGCATTGTTGTAGTGCTTTGCGGCAGTATAATTTTTCTATCTCAAACTGTATTGTTATTAAATTGTGCAGGTGTGCCTAATGAAGGGTCCAATGAGTGCATTCCACTGTTTAATAAATTCCTTATAAAAACTCAGAACAAATAGCAAAGAACAAAAGCAAAATACAGACAACATCAGTTGGATTTTTCCCCCTTATATTAACATGTTCTTTGTCACATGACACCGCGACAAAACACACAGAAGTCAAAAGTGCTTCTTGCAAATCAACCTCAGTGAGTCCGCCTTCATCTTGTGTGGCGATGCGTGTTTAGTCAAAGCCAAGGTGAAACAACATGCAAAGAAAACACGAGTGGGCCAAGCTGCGTTTCACAAGCTGGGCCTGGCCTGACTAATGTTGCAGCGCTACGTTTGGAGCCTCAGCACGCTCACACAGACGCCCTCCCAGGCTTTTCCCACATCACTAAGGGGCCGAGGTGGGCTCTTTGCTCCACAGCAATCTTCTGGGCTTTGGCTGGGAAAGGCTACACCCCACTGTTCTCACCATTCCCCCCTCTTGTTGCTGGAGAAGAAGAAGGAGAAGGAGAAGAACAAGGAAACATTTCAGAGGCCAAAGTGTGGTCAGGGGTTTGTCCTAGAATGCTGAGTCATTGGGTAGCTGATTCTCTCTGTCAGGTGATAACAAATTGAAATAAAGCAGAACAGACAGAGTGACTTGCAAAAAAAAAAAAAAAGGACACTGGAGCTTTACTTGGAAAAACAAATATTGATGTTTCAGGCATACCAGCGAAATTGCATTAACAATGTTTATACCAGAGCTGTTCAACTAAACTGTTCAGGGGGCCACACGTTTAAGCTCATGACTTCTCCCTTTTACTATTATTTTTTTTTAACACAAGGCACTGCCACCACATTCAACTTTTACTTCCCCCAAATGGCAAACATAGTTACTGAATAAAGTGATAGGTCATAAAGTCATAATAGGTAATAAAGCCATAATTTCAAACACGGTCAAAATAGATCAGTACACAATATCATCATTGATTACCATCACAACTAGAGGGACAATGTAAAAAAAAAAGAGCCAAGCGAAGTGAGATTGTCACAATATCTAGTAAATAAAGCTAAACTGTTCCAACACAGGTGAAAATGTATACTTTTTTTATTAACTGTGATTTAATTTTGTATCAGCATTTATTTTTGGCAACTTTTTATAGTGGGAATTTTCCATATCAATGCTCATCAGAAATGCACAAGGTTTACATTCCTTACATTCGTTACTACACAACATCAAACATGTTTTATATGAGCGGACCACTGTGCTGCAAAACCACTCGTCAAGTTTTTTCCCGATTTGATTTTCTGGGCGAGTCTCATGTCAGCGACCGGGCCAAAGTTGGCCACCCGTCAAACACTCATGGCTGATACCATTTCCCAAGACAAACCGGTGCATCCTGCATAAAACTGTCAGCAAGCGCTTAATATTTGAAGATCAACTATATATGTTGGCAAAAACAACATTGAGTTTTGACAACAGGAGAAAAACAGATAAGATTGCTCAATTTGTAGCCGAAAAGCCGAAAAATAAATTTGTCAGACCTCAAGACAAGACTCAACAACACGATTTGCCATGTGTCACTGTCAATTGCTATATTTTCCAGCAATTTCAGAATTTTTTTTTCTCTTTATAAAGTCATTACCAATAATTTCTTTACTGCCACCAAAGATGCTAAGTGATATTTTCAGTTTGTTTGTTTTTATTAATTTCATGAATGAATTCATTTTAAGCAAAAACTATGCAAAAACTGACTCACCGACGCATTTTCTTTTCATTTCGTAGAGAATAACGCGTGAAGGACTAAATCTGGCACAGGGAGGCTCAATGGTGGATATCTATGGCTATGTTCACACTGCAGGTCAATTCTGATCGTTTTGCCCAATGTGACATGTACAGTACAATTCCGATTGTTTTCATATGCTTTCTTTCATATGTGGATTTGAATGGGTTGCAATATGGACGCTCACGACTAACTCATCCGATCGAAACATCATTAAAAGGCCACAAACATCACAATCGTTCGACAAAACAGCAAATGGGAGACAAAGGAGCAGAAAACACCCTGTGGTGAAAGATCTTTACAATTGATAAATACTGTATAAGAAAATGTTGGCTCCGGTTGCACAAAATCCTTGAAATTGCCACAAATGTGTCATGACGAGACCTAGGCGAAGGGCCACGTTCCCTTCCGTCAACACAGCGCCTCGCGATGGTGCGCCTGTGTGTGACGTCAAAGACACATTCCGTCCAAATCGCATTTGTTTTTGTAATGTCAACGACTACATAAAAAGATCGGATTGAACAAAAAAATCCAAATTGGGCATCATGCCCTGCGGTATGAACGTAGCCAATAATAATAATCCAAATTAGAATCGTTTGGCCCTGGCTGAGGTCTACATTAACAGTACATTTCACTCAAATTCTACTTCTATCCCTCAGAGAATATGACATTGCATATCAACCATTGGGCAGCCTAGGTTAAAGACCCCGACTGGACCATCCGCCAACATCCTCCGGACTCAAGACTGTGGTGTCCTTGAGCAAGACACTGATATCCCGAAATGCTCCCCGGGGACTTCAGCTGTCCCCTGCTCCAGTGTGTTCCACTAACATGTGTATGTGTTCACTGTGATGGCTGAAATGCAGAGAACACATTTTGTGTGCATGCATGCATCCATCCATCCATTTTCCGAGCCGCTTCTCCTCACTAGGGTCGCGGGTGTGCTGGAGCCTATCCCAGCTGTCATCGGGCAGGAGGCGGGGTACACCCTGAACTGGTTGCCAGCCAATCACAGGGCACATACAAACAAACAACCATCCGCACTCACATTCACACTTACGGGCAATTTATAGTCTCCAATGAATGCATGTTTTTGGGATGTGGGAGAAAACCAGAGTGCCCGGAGAAAACCCACACAGGCACGGGGAGAACATGCAAACTCCACACAGGTGGGGCCGGGGATTGAACCCGGGTCCTCAGAACTGTGAGGTAGACGCTCTAACCAGTTGTCCACCGTGCATGCCTGCATGTTCATAACAATAAAAGGTGATTCTTCTTCTAAAAACAGAAATCGTAATTCACGAATGTCACCTAGGTCCCAACAACAAGTATAATATATTGGTACTTTTGTTCAGATGTCCACCAGGATACCTTGTGGTTGACCATGCATATCTTGTAGTTTCCACACGTCTCACAGCGCAGAGGTGTCTATGAAAGCGCGCTTATAATTTTTTTCTCAAACATCCCATAAAAATTCCTTGCTTGACGTGTATTTCTTGGATCAGCTTTTTACAATCGCTGAAGTTATTCAAACATTGCAGAAATATTTATGTACATATTTGTTAAACAATATCAATAAACAGTTTGGAGTTGACCCCGCTTAACACTAGGCGAACAAACGGGACAAGGAAAGGAATGTGCGTGCAGTCTAACTGACGACAGCAACACTTTCGTTTTCTGCACACTTAGTCACCACTCCTTGTTTGTAGATGAGGATGAGTGGGCGGCAGTGGTGGTGATAAGAAGGCGCAAGCGGTCGGACACAGAGAGGAGGCAGTATGTGTGTGGCGGGTCAGTGACCGGGCAACTACAGCAACTTGTCCTCGAAGTCATAAACACAATGCATTAGCAAGTGGCAATGACTGAGAGGTTGCACACTATATTGCTGAGCTGACAAATATATGTTTTGTTAAATGTTAAATGATATGTTATTGGAAAATATCTATTTTTAAATGTAATATATTTACGCTACAAGAGCACACGTGAGTTGAAAATTATTAGCCCAATAGCATAATTGTCCAAGTGATTTTTAACTTACTGTTTCCAGAATGGGCGGCACGGTGGACGACTGGGGGTTAGAGAGTCTGCCTCACAGTTCTGAGGACCGGGGTTCAATCCCCGGCCCCGCCTGTGTGGAGTTTGCATGTTCTCCCCGTGCCTGCGTGGGTTTTCTCTAGGCACTCCTGTTTCCTCCCACATCCCAAAAAACATGCATGGTAGGTTAATTGACAACTCTAAATTGCCCGTAGGCATGTATGTGAGTCCGAATGGTTGTTTGTTTGTATGTGCCCTGCGATTGGCTAGCAACCAGTTCAGGGTGTATCCCGCCTCCTGCCCGATGATAGCTGGGATAGGCTCCAGCACGCCCGCGACCCTAGTGAGGAGAAGCGGCTCAGAAAATGGATGGATGGATTGATGGATGTTTCCTGAATGATGAATAACAAAATATCTTATGTGCTTGCTGAAAATATTTTCTTTCTTGTTTTCTAAAAAATAGTATGATTTAGTCAACGACACTATTAGGCTAATGAAATTTGTAACACAATGAACAAAGTGCTGCATTCTGTATTGTGGAAATAGCTGAGTCCGTCCTGTATGAAATTTGTATGCTTTCCCAGTGCTTGTGTGTTTGTTTTATTTTTTTTTTACCCAGGTTACCTCTCACATTCCAAAAACATGCATGTTAATGACTCTAAATTGTGGTATGGATGAGGAAAGGCACACCCGTCTCTCTGGGCGGGCCGCCTCGCCCCACCAAGTGCTTGTGCTCCCCACTTCTCTAAAAACCAAATTTTTTCCGCATTTAATTTTACTGTATTTTATCATTGTAGTTATTCTTGTGTTAAAAAATAGTAATGTTGAATTCTTTATCACTAAGACATTAAAAAGATGAAAAAATAATGGAGTGATTTGTTTGGATTGATGGAAATCTACCCTGCAACAGCCTATCACTGCCTCATGGCCTTTGTGACGTCACCTATGTCCACAGAGCACCTGACGTCATCCGACTAGTTTTGTTTACACCGCCATGCTGGCAGGAGAAGCAGCAGCTAAAATGAACGAGACCTTACAATTAGTAAGAAATTGGATGAACACTTTAATTTGCCCATTTATGAGTATTGCACCACGTTCCTTAAACATGGCAATTTGTAGATATATATTTTTGAAGCTGTTATTGAATGGAATATTATTTGATTAACATTTGCAATAAAAGAACAAAAGAAGTGACCCAAAAATATCATTTTTACAATGGATGGGTTTTCATGCAACATCATACTAAATTCTCACATGAATAGGCTTTACTGTCTTACATTGCAAATGAGACTACAGGCGCTTGCCAGTTAATGGTGCCATTTATGTGAATTCACCTATAATGACTTACAATGTAAATGTGCATGTGTGTGCATGCATGTACAGCATATGGACTACTGAATGTGAGATTAGAAAAAAAAAACATTTGGTAAGTTAAAGACCGAGTATGAGAAGGTGTTGCAAAATAAAAAGCAGCCACAGCTGGAAATGACCCTGTTGGGTTTTCCCAATGAAGTCACAGAACACCACATAGTTCTCACTTTGTTTTATAACTTGCTTGCATTTATCTGAAAAAAAAAACAAAAAAACATTTGCACAACTGTGACCAACGTGAACAGAGCACATTGCTGAAACAATGTCATGATTGCTTAACATTGATGACTAATAGTTGCAGCAACTATAAGTGGCTGTCTGATAGTCATTGCTAAATAAGCCTCAATGTTGGTGGCTGGTCAGAATATACTTCTTTATATTCTGTCTGATACCAACAGCTGTGTTACACCACACATTTTAACTTGTTTTTTAATGTTCTTAAGAAAGAAACAAGGATTGGAAAGGAGAATCTTTAAAGTCAAATGCTTTTGATGTGGTATAATTTGGTCTTTTCTGTCAAAAATAGGCCCCTAAAATTGCAAGGTGTCACACAAGCTGCATAACTTGTCCAACTTCAATTTGACCAAATGTTCACCCAAACATTATGGCACGAATGTTCCACTGAAGCCGATATTTGTAGTGTTGTCAGCATGATGTCATGCTAGAAAACTTCAGACTTCCGAATTTCTTGTGAGACTTCAGCCCAGTAAACATCTAAAAGATTAATTTCACGATTGGGTTTTGCATTCAACTGCAGTGAGGAGTTATTATTATTATGCTACACTGGGGCACCAAGGCATTAATGCAGAGCATCTGGGGTTGTCAAGGTCGAGATCGGTGACTTTCTGAGCTTGGCCATGTTATTTTATTTATTTATTTATTTAGTTATTTATTTATTGTTTACCTGTGGATGGACGCAGATGTTATTTACCAATTCACCTCTCCTCCTCTCCCCACCCACCTCTCCTATGGGGAATTAATCAGGTGTCTGACAAAGGAAGAGAAGTGTTTTGGAGCTGGTGGAGGTAACGCAGAGAGGAATAAGGATGTCACTAGTCAAATTGGAAACAGTTCTGTTCAACATGTCCGATTGGAACTCGGGTGGTAGTTTACATAACTGACCTGTCATTGACTGATGGCCACTCCAGGGTCTGATCTGTGTTTCACCCTAATTCAGAGGGGATAGGCACCAGCTTCCATTTAACCCTGATGAGGATAGTTAATGGATGGCTGGTTACACAAATGTTCATTCACGTGTCAAACTCGAGGCCCGCAGGCCAAGTCTGGCCTGCCACATAATTTTATGTGGCCCGCGAAAGCAAATCAGGTGCAACTTCCATGATTCTTGCTAAAATCTTCACCAAAATTTCAAGCACTTTTTGCTTACCAAACCCTTCTTTACAGTAACTTGAACAATAGATGAACAAACTATTATCCTTGAATTCTGATTTAATAACTAATTATCCATCAATTTGTTGTGTCTATGTAATAATATGAGGAGGCAATGAAACATTTGAATGGTTAAATGGCCCTCTGAGAGAAACCGCAACTACAATGTGGCCCGCAATAAAAATGAGTTTGGCACCCCTGTTCAAATGTCGACGCATGCTGAAGTCTCAAGCAGCTGCCAGCGCATAAAGTATAATGCCGGTGTGCCTATAAACTGGGTCCTATTTTTATCTAGGGCCCCATTGCTTACAGATCACCTCATTCCTTCAATCACCGGGTCCCGAGAATCCTGAACTTGGATATGACCCTTTCAATGACAGCCGCACTAGAACCTTTTGGAGATGAAGCGGGAAGCTGGGAACTGAATATCTTGGTTTGAGTGACTCATACATTTGTTCAAGTAGTAGCACTACTCTATAATAGATGCTCCTTCTCCCAACATCAACCAACACTATTACTTTTAGTTATACTGCAGTAGTGATAGCAGAATGTTTCCATTGATAATAGACTATTGAATCATATATCAGCCATTCTCATATACCCATTCTCTGTCCCACCTCTTCTTACAAGGGTGGTGGGTGTGCCGGAACTTATCCAAGCTGACTTTGGGTGAGGGACCGGGTACACCCTGAACTGGTGGCCAGCGTATCGCAGGGCACATATCGACAAACAACCACTCAGACCTACAGACAATTTATAGTCTTAAATGAACCCTACCATGCATGTTTTTGGAATGTGGGAGGAAACCAGAGTACCTGAAAAAAAAAAAAAAACCTGCAGCCACAGAGAGAACATGCCAACTCAACACGAAGGCTGCAGTCCGGATTTGAACCCACAACCTCTGAAATGGGAGGCGGATGTGCTAATCAGTCAGCCATTGTGCTGCTGTACCATAACATATTGTGTATATTTATGTCATATCATATTATACAGGTATATGGGTCATCTGATATGTTTTCTTCCCCTAATATCTATCTCTCACTCTCTGAGCCCTATTTTTGTGAATGGCGTAAATCCGGCACGGCAGGCGGTGCAACTGTACACCAGGGTTGGTTAGACCAGTGTTGGTAATTTCGTAGACCAGCGCAGCGCGGCAGACATACAATGTGAGCGTGTACACAGCGTCAGCTGGTGATAACCGCTGGGGACTTAAATACAGTATGTCCAGCCACCTCAGTATCGGTCTGCTTGTGCTCCAATCAAATTCACCAAAATCGCATTAGACCAGCGGTCTACCTTGCGCCAGGATTTAGACGTGGTCTGAGCAGGCGTGAATTTAGACTGACTTTCTGCCACCAAATTGCCACTCCGCCAGGTGCATCTCAAAGGTTTAACCCTCGCTACGACAGAACCCACAACTTGTTGCAGACCGGTCTGCCAAATTGGCAAACATGCACAACGAGCCTTGTGCTTGCACGAAAATCAGAATCTGCCGGGATTTGTGCCCCGCTGCAGATCTGCTGTCAATCAGAATAGAACCCTTTGTGTCTGTCTTGATCTCTCTCGCCTCACTATCGACCCGGTCAAGGCACTATCGACCCGGTCAAGGCAGATGGCCACCTCATACTGAGCCTTGGTTCTGTTTAGAGGTTTCTTCCTTTGAAATGAATTTTTTCTTGGCTCGCCAGTGTGCTTGTTCATGGCCTTTCTCAAACTGTTCCCCAAAGTTGGAAGCATAGCATTGTCAAAATGTTTTAGATAAACAATTAAGATTCATTATTCGCTCTTGTCCAACCATTGATTCAATGAATAACATATCATGTCCTTAACCTTAGTCTGTAAAGTATTTCTTAGATTATGCTCATGTGAATGTGCATTCCGGTCTTATTCAATTTCCTAAGTGTTAAGCCAAGAGGTGGTCTTACACTCAGCTGGTAGGGTCGAATAGCCCAGAAACGATGGGTTAACCTAACAGGAAGCCTGGAGGATACACTCTATGAGACCTGTACTTCCTGTTACTTTGAGGCACGTACAATTTATTAGCCCAGTGGTATACAGTGCACCACTGCAGAGCTGATGGAGTTACTTTTTGTTTTCGAAAAAAAGCCTGAGCCAATGCACCTCATGAAAGTAACATTTGTCTGGGGTGAAAAAAAGGCTGATAAGGTGAATAAAAGACCCATCTGCAAGGCGCTCTGCAAAGCTTTGTGCCAAATGGTCTGGAAAGAATCGAACATCTTGGCAGTATTTCCGATGAATATGCTCTGATCCTTATAATTCAGATAAAAACGCAGGTGGATATTAAATAGATTCCATTGCCTGAAAGTCAGTGCATGTCATTGCCGGCAGTAAAAGTGCAGTAACTCTAATACATTCATTCACTCATCTTCCATTCCGCTTATCCTCACTAGGTTTGAGGGCGTGCTGGAGCCTATGCCAGCTATCTTCGGGCGTACACCCTGAACTGGTCGCCAGCCAATCGCAGTCTTCAATAGATTGTACAGAATAAAAAAAATAAAAGTTTATCATTTATAAAGAAGGCAGACATTCTAAAGGACAATCCCAAACATCTTTGTCACAGTGAATTTGAACCAATTGTCGATGGGGTGGGTTGGGATTTGGGATTCCCACTCAAACCCGTTTAGATGACCCCCCGGTGGATGCCGGGGACCACTTCCCCCTCCGCTCCCCCATTTGCATGCCACTGGCTCCACTTCAGATATGTCTCCTTGCGACCCCCACCCCTTGTCCCTGCCCACATTGCGCTGCACTCATCCTCGCTTCAATTTCAGTTTATGCCTGCCATAATTTCTTCTTTCTTATTATTGCTACAACTTTCCTTATTTGAACAATGCAGTGTTTTAGTCTTATGTATATTTCTATTGTGCAAGGGGGCTGGTATCATTGAACAAATATCAGGACAAACTATCGGTCAGATGCGTTTACGAAGAGTTGTTTGCAGGTTATTTAGTTGCCGATCGAGAGTGCCACGCTGGCTTCCACTTTGGACAAACCAAGACAAGATTACTGGGGTAAAAAAGAAACAAGTCACAAAAAGTAAAACATATGACAACCCAAATACACATGATCTCACATCTCTAATACAAGCGCAAACCTGTGATGTAACCAGAGTACTCATGCTTGTCTGCACAGTTCACGATGTCTTAATAATACGTGACATGAAACACGTGAAACATTTAATTTACCACTTAGTCACTCCAACTGCACTACTTTGTTTTTAGTTTGCATGTTTATGTATGGTTTATGCCAAGACTGGTAAAAAGTAGTATAGGTAAAAAGTATTGAAGAGACATACAACATTGACAATGACTGCCAGTTTCTTTTCTCTGTGCATTTGAGTGTGATGCCCTCTCCCTCCCCTCTGTAACCATAAAATACAAAACAAACAAAAACATTTAAAAACCCCTTTTATTTTGTATTATGTGAAGCTAAATCCTATCACATCAAGAAAGGGGGTGATGCGCCACCTGTAGAGCCTTCCAAGACAGACAGGCAAAAACAAAGGCAAACATTTGAGCTGTAGACTGTAATGTACTAATGTACTACATGCACCCCCTGCTCGGGTTGCATGGTATACTATAGTATTGGTAGTACCACGATACCTCAAAAATGAAAAATAAAATAAAAGATGACTGCTTTCTTGATCGAACCAAGAGTAAAAGGACACAAAAACAGAAACTGCTAATGTGACTGTTACATATTCCAGTCAATAGACAGCAACGCGCGGCACGGTGGGCGACTGGTTAGAGCGTCAGCCTCACAGTTCTGAGGACCAGGGTTCAATCCCCGGCCCCGCCTGTGTGGAGTTTGCATGTTCTCCCCGTGCCTGCGTGGGTTTTCTCCGGGCACTCCGGTTTCCTCCCACATCCCAAAAACATGCGTTAATTGGAGACTCTAAATTGCCCGTAGGCGTGACTGTGAGTGCGAATGGTTGTTAGTTTCTATGTGTGCCCTGCGATTGGCTGGCAACCAGTTCAGGGTGTACCCCGCCTCCTGCCCGATGATATCTGGGATAGGCTCCAGCACGCCCGCAACCCGAGTGAGGAGAAGCGGATCAGAAAATGGATGGATGGATGGACAGCAACGTGTCTAGCGTCACCTTTTCACAAGCATTTGTACAAATATTGTGTGGTTTTTCCTGCAGTTCCGTAAATAAATGACTGACTATTTTAGGAATTACTGTAGTTTGTAAGTTTTGGGCTGACAAATGTCCACAATGTCCTTGTAGGGCTAAGGCACATGTCGTCATACGGTCTGTGCTACTTGACTTTTGCCAGAAGCCCGGTACCTGTTAATCATGTGATGTTGTTTACAGCACACACTCACAACATACGGGTGTGCTAAGGAGGGGCTAACTGTTCTTAATTTGTATGGGAAGGTGTAGCATGGTAAAGAAACAAACACAAAAGATGTACTACTGTAACAACAGAAATGATATTGCAAAATGTACCATCGCTGGCTAAGGCAGCAGGATGAGCAGGGAAAAAGGCAACAGAGAAAAATGGGAGAAAGTGAGAAGTACAGGAGGAGTTGGGTAAGACTAAGTTCAGGGTTGGTTCAGGAAGGAGAATGGTGAGACAGCACTTCTGAACAAGAGGATCAGGATGAGATGTGAGATAGGCGAGCCGTCTCCACGGCTGTCACGATGATAGACTGTATAAGCCAGCGTTGTCTCCAGCTATTATCACGCTGCAGTAAAACACTGATGCCAGTTCAAAGCTAAGGCCCGTCCTTGCGCAGACACTTTAAATTGTTTCGTGTTCATCACAAGCACCGATTCAGATATGCAAAGGACAGAATAGTCTCACAAAATGTGCATGCTTCTTAAAAAGAAGAAGCAGTAAAATGCTGTGAAATATGTGAAGAAAGACTAAAAGCCAACTGTCCTTTGCAACAGCATGATGTACTGTGCAGCGGATGGCCACAATATTATGAGCACCTGAAAAATATAATGATATCCAGTACAAGTGCTGTGTGAGATATTCTGTCTTTACAAAGATAATATTCACGTTTGATTGATACTGCCAGAGAGGCAGCCATTTAAAAATGTGTTTGCTATTGTGGTTGTAATTTGCACTGGTGTACAACTGTACTACAGACAGTACAAAGCTGTTCCTAATATTTTGTATTCTTTTATACAAGTGATTGAAGTAACTAAAATATTAGACATCTTATTTCATTGCCAAACTAAATACTCACTCTTAAGCTTATTGGCCAAGAATTCTTTTCCACCTTGAGACACCGTTGTGTGAGCGAGCTCGTCTGCATTTCCGCACCATTGTTTCGAAACAGTGGGGCTAATTAAAATAACAACAAACTCATTTTGTCGTGGGCCACCTTGTAGTTATGTTTATCCTCGGAGGGTCATTATGACTGTGAACCCATATAAATGTATGATCGTCTCATATTATTACTTATAAACAACATATAGATGGATAACTAGTGGAAATCAGAATCCAGTACTTTTTTTGTTCAACTATTATTCAAGTTCTTTTAATTTACAATTTTAGAATTTTAGCAAAAAACTTTTGAGTTGATGCAAATGATTTGCTTTCATGGGCCACATAAAATAATGTGGTGGTCCGGATCTGGCCCCTGGGCCTTGAGTTTGACACCTGCGAGCAAGGCCATCCTAAGAATCAAAGCGAAATAACCATTTTGATGTGGCGCCGAAGCTTTATCACATCAAAGCCGAAAGGTAAGCATATCAGCGTTACCAGCGTTGCTTCTGATAATAATGTTTTAATAATGCTTGGGAAAGTCATCTACATGGAGGTGGTGGGGGGGGGTTTATGATTTCATTCATGTGCTGCACCACGACACTCAATGACGAGGTATGCCTGTGAAGATTTTCATTCATCCAGGTCATTTCATATTGTCAGGGCATTGAATCGATTGCAACTGGCCTCTTCTGCTTGTCTTAGAAGACTTTTCGCCTCTCATCTGAGCAGCCTTCATCAGTTAAGTGTGTCCTAAGCCTTGTTGCATCCGCTTCTATTCAGATGAGAGACGAAACATCTTTTAAGACAACCAGAACAGTTCAGATGCGATCGATTCAATGCCCTGAGAACTAAATGATGAGGGTAATTTGGTGGCTTGGGAATGAAATGCTTCAGTGATAGTGCAGTTAAATCTCTTTGGGCCCCTTGCTTGAAGTGTGAGGGCCGGCACACTGTATGAGAAAGATCCGTCACTAAAATACCATTTCACTATGGCAAGAAATAAGCTGTAAAGATACACTACTCACAGAAAGTTAGGTATTCAGGATGAACCTAAAATGCATTTGAACCTTTACAGGTGAACTTAACACCTGTTGTGAAATTTGCTCTTCGGCTCCTTGTTAGAGAACAACAAGTTCTGAAAAAAGTACTGGAACATGGAACAGTTGAAAATGTGTATTCAGAAGTTCAGAGAAGGTCAAGTCAAGTTTACCTGTAAAGGTCATTTTAGGTTCATCCTGAAATGTCACCCAAAAGCCTAATATCTCTAAGTTTTTGTGACTACAAGGCATTATACAGTGTAAAATATGTGATTGTTGATCTTTGGGATAGTTCAATGAAAGCATGCCACAAACATGTTATTAGGACACCGGGGTACTCTTTTAAATTCTGAAAAAAATACAATATCATTGTTTCCAAGTGGAACAAGAAGTTCACCAATACAAAACACAAAGTGACTTTCGAAGATCATCCTTCTGTTGGAATGTCACGTAAAAAAAGCAAAGAATTAATCCATCGATGCTCGCTGAACTGAACTCAGATTAGGTCTTGCAAAACATTTGTGTAAAGCATGTTGACAATCTGGCCAATACTTTTTGTCTGACTTTTTATTTTCCCCAAAATATAAAGGTTAAATTCCTAATTGGGGCATTGGACTTTTCAGGTACTATTTCGTAATGCTATTGTTCATTTTAGGCTGACCCTGAGCAACATCAAATTCCTCATTGTTGGAATGAAAGGTGAATGCAGTCACGTAGGCTTGAATGACTTCATCGCATTTGCCTGCTTATCACATTTGATTGACTATTCTAGCTGTGTCTGTAAACACAGAGGACAATTACACAACATCCTCTGCGTAAGAAAGTCCTCAACTACTCGCTTTTTTTTTTTGTCTCTTGACGGCCAAATACTTTAACAAACCCGAAACCATTAGCAGATGATGGCATTTGGAATATGATTTAGCCTTATTGCCAAGTTACTATCAGCATGCAGCCATGGGTAAACAAAATGGATGGGACCCAGAGGTCTAACACAAACGCGAGGCTAGTGTGAGGGCCCTTGTCCGTGCTAAGAATCAGCAGAAGCTCTGCAGGAAACATCTGGAGGTGGCTGTCTGTGCAAACAGATGTCGGAATGAGATAAGAGCCTTGTGAGTGAGGACTCAGCCTCCCACCTCACTGTGATGGGGGTTTGGAACAACCAGGTGGGCTGCAGCCTTGGCTTGAGCAGCTCAAAGGTCCAAATAATCAAACCACAGCTCTTTTTTTCCCTCACACAACCATCTGCTTGAATTGACGCTGTAACCTGTGCTCCATTGTTTCTGCTCTCATTTTGATCCATTGTCAGCCAAACCCTCCAGAGACCCTCGTCATACAATGTTTTTACCTCTCCAGGTCACCATTCACATCATTTCCTGCCATAGTTTGAACGTCACTTGGGTAACAAATGGCAGTATGCAACAGTGTGCGGCCATTGACCACTCTTGCTTGTATTGAAGTTCTTTGCTGTTTAATATTTATTTGTAGTATAACTGTATTACTGATAAGGTTCAATTTCATACTCATTTGACATAATCTTTTCAGATAACCAAAATAATAACAAACCCAATAAAACATTAAGCCCATGAATTAGTATCAGAGACCCCCCCCCCCCCCCACCCACCAAAAAAAAAGAAAAACAAAAATCAGTAAAGTCGTTGAATACCGAGAATTAAATAATTAAAATTCCATTGAAAATGTCCACATTTGTGCAAGAGAAAGTCATAATATTGCATAGTATTACAGGGGAAAAATATAATTATTTTACAAGAGTAAAGTTATAAAATAACAATCAAACATTTGTAATATTACGTCTAAAGAAGTTGAAATTTTAGGAGCATAAAGTCCTCATAATACAGTTACATTAAAGTACAGTAATAACACAATACAATAAAGTTTAAATATTAAATTGAAAAAACAAAAATACCGGACCAAAGTTCTAATATTACAAAAATAAATTAATAAATCTAATGAGGCTGAAAAAATAACATTTAATGATCATTTACATTCTATTCAAGAAAATTGCAATATTGCGAGAAGAAGGTAGTAATACACAGGAAAAACTATTTTAAGGTATAGGGTTAGGGACTTTTTTTTTTTTTTTTTAAGTCCCTGTAAGTAAAAATAAATACAGTATGTAAATAGCTCGCAATTGCTCTGGATAACCACTGATATGTAAACCAAGGGGCTCAGTTATTAAATAGTGGGAGAGGGGTGACTCATGCTGGAAGCCCAAATGCGTCACTCGGCGCGGTTTTAGCCATGGCCCCAAAATCTGGAAAACTGAAGTGGTGAAAAATAGTTTAACGCTACAGCTCCACAGTTCAGTAAGCAGTAGTCATTACATTCACACATGTATAATGTATTTAGAAATAAATCCTAATTTTATGTGGTTAAAGTCAGAATATCGGAAGAATGAGAAAGTAGCTTTTATTTTATTAGGATAAAGAAATACTGACTGAATAAAGTCATCATTTAATAAATATAACTAGTATTTTCTTATACAAGCATGTACATATTATGGGAAGAACGTTTTCAATTTGCCATGCATACTATGCTTTGACCTTAACACTTATTATTTCTTTCTTATATTTTCATCATCTTTTTAGTGTGGCCCTAATAATCCTTTGTATTCACACGACAGTACGTTGGAGTTCGTAGTGCTAGTTTCTAACCCTTAACTCTCCATCATCGCAAAGGCACCTGGAGACATTTGAAGAAGTTGCTTGAGAAGCTTGAACCGTTGAGAAAATAAGAGAGACAAATTATGAAAAAAAAAGTGTGTCACTCGTGAAGATGAGTAGAGGCCACAAGGGAGGGCTGGTTCCTGTTCAGCTGTAAAAAAAAGTTTCCCTGGGGACACAAAAGATTTCAGGTCGAATTCACAGAATGTTCGGCAGTCGGGCACAAGTGTGCAGCACTGGCATGGATCTTCATAAATTGATAAACAAAAGGCGCTTGGTTGTATATAAATATTTAGGAGATTAACTCTTGCAGTTTTTTGGTGCAAAAGTTTCCATGGGGTTTGTGGCAGTTCTGACAAACAAGTTTTCTGGGTTAAAATAAAAATATATAAATTAAGGAATTTGGTGTCATGTTACCTTTAATTTGAATTTAGATTTCAACACAAATGTTTTGAGGGTTAGTGAGTCATGTAATTCATAAATAGGACTATTTTTTTGTTTGAAATACATGTATACTAATGAATATAAAAGTACCAGTAGTTAAACTACAAAGTCATGAATTCATAATAATAATAATCATCATCAATCATCATCATAATCATAATAAAAGCTTGTTGTAGGTAACGTCTCCATCCTAGTAGATTTATTGTATTTTATTAATATAATATATAAATCAATTACAGACAAAAATATATTGCTATACAGTACAGTATTTCTGCTCCATCTTTTAATCTTATATCATGCTGTGACATCTAATGTATGAAGATAGAAGTACGCTTGGAGTTACTGAAGTTGTTTGACACACTTCAAACACAATTCTCTTCCTTTTTCTGCGCAAAAAAATTAAAAATAAAACAACATTAAAATAATCAATATGAGTAGTGAATCGTTTTGTCTGGTCTAGTGATGAACCACATCTGATTCACACTTCCGCACATTCATACCGCAGTAGCCCCACCCTCTGATTAATTGAGAGCCTTTACCAAAACTACCCTTGGGATGACCACTGGTGGGCCGCACAAACAGGAAGTAGAGAAGAGGTCAGTCAATGAATGGAGGAAGTGCTGGCAAACAGCAACAATGCAGAAAGGAAAACAGCCCCCTCTTTTTCCCATTATAAATAGGAACAGACCCCTGCAGTGTTATGCTGGAGGTCATGAATGAAGTGATGGGAAACAATAAGGGTGCAAGGACGCTATTTGACCAGCGTAGGCGTAGTCTGAGATAGCAGAACGTCATGGGTCACCGGGGACGTGAGCAACCTCGACAACACTTCTGGAAACGAGCGGTGGGGTTTAAAACCTTCAGGTTGACATACTACTCATTTTTAAATTTGAATTCCTTCGCTTTGACACTTAAAAACAAAAATCGTTGGCATTCGATTGTCATCTCTATCACTAAACCCAATGCAATACAAAGACAAAGAGACGTATAAAACTAATCTCAATGTACTATGATACCATTCACTCCAGTTGAGATAAGATTTGATGTCCAAAAATGTTGTGATAATATGCTCACTGGTTTTGACTGATTGTAGACACCAAATTATAAATAAGCCAATAAAAGTAATAAACAAGTAACAAAGCCACAGAGTCCCTAATATCAATAATATATGATTTTATCAAATAGAAAGATGCGTTTAATTTACCAAATGTCATGCATCATGATTCTAACACAATGTGTATCACTGACACATATTTTTGTTTCACACGGTACAGATGATGCAATAATGTGTATGGTTTATTTTTCACCATCTCATTGGACTCAAGGGGTCACAAGGTCATAAGGTACACCTGCACAATACAAGCGCCAAATCAAAGGCGTGTTGTTTCATCAGTTTGGTTACCTAATGTAAATAATACTCAAAATATTGACACGCACTGGTCAGTATAATCCAGGGCTATTCAACAACACTGTGAACTACAACCACAACAATAAACATATTGTTAAAAAATACAGGCAAAATCAATTAATAAAACCATCACATTGTGCGGGTGTACCTATTGAAGTGTCCAGTGAGCATCAGTTACAAGGATGACTCATCCAATAGTTTAAATCATTTGTGCATCCATCTGTATGTCCCCATCATATTGAAACTTGTTTGGCTGTCAAGCTGTGAGGCTCCACCCAGTTTCAATGGCGCATCATCACAACCACAGCCACACTTCCTGGAGGAAATCCTTAGCCCAACCAGTCATAACATACAACACAGGGTCACAATTAGCATAATGTACCATCAAGAATGTGACGTGAATGCTCTCAATTAGCAATTCAAATAAACCGGTTTGAACCCGGAAACACGCACCTGATTAAAATTGCTAAAATGCCTTGGATGCGTTAATTAACAACTGCAAAATCCGACTCCCCTAGAGTCTAATTCAAATTCTGTAGACTAACATTAGGTATTTTCCAAGTCTGTGTTCTTTATAAATTTCATACACTGAGAGGGGACAGCCGAAGAGTCAAATATAAATGGTAAGCAGAACTAATCTCACCTGGGGGGAAGGAACCAATAACAACTGTTATCCTGAGAGGCACGTCCTTAGATAGAAGATGACAAGTCTAATTTGGACAAATAAGAGCGCCCGGTGTTTAGGCCTGCAACAGATCGTGCATCAATTTGCACATTTGAACTGATTTTGACAGATTTAAATGTGTTACATGAGACGGTTGGAGAGATAATGGAAATTTCAGCCAGATAAATGCTGCCGCACTGTCAAAAAGATAAATTAGCAGGTCGGGAGGAGGTCTAAAACAAACGCAGAACATTTAGTCTGCAAGCATGCATATATTTAAATGGTTAGAAGTTGACTTTTCTCTTTGGTAATACATCATTATGTGATGGGGAAACCTTATAGTGACAGGTCAGTTTTCATTATTATTAACACGGTACTTTGGAATTATTTTGGCCTTGTAGGCCATACTTATTACCTGGCTACATTTTGCTATTACAAAAAGATTCATTACTGATAGAAACAAGAGTACTCAAGTGTTGAAGACTTCCGTTTAGGATTCCACGTTTGTTACCTGTGAAATAAATATTACAATTGTTTTTCTCCAATGTGATATAGTTTGTACATGAGTCATGGCAGCAAAAAGGCAACAACTGTGAATCAGGACTAAGTCATATGTGAATTAGAGTCTTATATAACTCAAATAAGTATCTGCTAATGTGATTGCATTGCAAGCAGACAGATTCGATCTAGTCTAAATATGACAAACAATGCCATAACACCCACATCAAAACTACAGTCAAATGGCAAACCGACCACACTTTAATTTGTTGTCATTGTTCAATGTTGTCATTTAAAAAAAAAAAATGGCTTTTGTCTCTAAATTGATAATGAACGAGATCTAGGATCTTCGTAGTTTTAAAGGGGGAAATGTAATCCAAAGCCGTTCTTTTAGACACTCAGGAAGAAATAAGAATACGATCAATCTAATCAGTCTGTGAGAGGCTTGGTAGCATAGTATTTCACATAAGGGACTTGCATGCGGCTATCATGGGATCAATTCCCGCCCAATGTCTCATTTACAGTCAAGGGTGTAGTCCGCCGTTTGCCTGAATTCAGCTGGGACAGACTTGAACCTGATAATGACAAACAGTTTAGAAATGTATTAATGAATGGATATCATTGAGTGATTTCTCAACAAACCATTCGGGGAAAAATACCAACCACTCATAAAAATATCTGCCTCAAAAACTGTCAAGAGGAGGTTACACACAAAGAAACCAACCAACAAATTCATGCAGATGCTAACAATCTCCTTGGCAGAGGTAGGTAATAAGGTGAGGGTATCCCAACAGCTAGAAACTAACAAGCTATTCCACATTAAGAGAGCCACCGAGGAGGAGGTTCTTGTCCACGAGGATCCGCTTAAGACACACGGCTTATAGGGCAGCATCCAAGGCCTTTCACCTTGGAACTGTTAACAGGCATGCCTGTGATCCCAAAGCCCCCCCCCCCCCCCCCGTTAAAGACCCTCTGGGGTTTAGGACTGTAACCAGAGAGTTGGAATAACAGAGGAGGGAGGCACCATGCGGAGCAGCCTCATATGTCCAGGCGGGCTCTGCCGCGCCCTCTGTTCGGCCAGGGAAGAGGTCATAGGGTGGGAGAACTTTTTCACGCCTTTCCCCTTCACTTTGTTTGACTATCTCTTGCTACCTCCCATTGTCAAACGTGGAGCAGGCAGTCAGGGGGTCAGGGAAGATGGGTCCCAATGGGTCTGTGGTAAATGGACACAGTGGGTGAGGTCAGATCCCCACCCTCCCGATTGTAAGACATTTATCACCAAGCCTTGAATGGGCATGATAAGTCCAAGAGTCAATTTCAATGTACGTATTTCGATCATTTTGCATGAATGGGTGTACCAGATATGGTTGTTAAGGCTTATGAATGATTCTCTTTTAGTGTGAAGCATCAAAGAATTGTCCAAAATACATGAGCTTAATGTCATGTCCCCACGAAAAAGTAACTAATTGATAATTAGTATAATGACACAGTAATTGCCTTGAAATCTTTCTAGCAATGACATTTTCCCTGTAAAACCAATAGCATGCAGCAGATCGTAAAGGATTCCGGACAATGTGATGGGCTGTCCAGTGTGCTAAACATCGCCAAGCTTGAGTTTTGAGTTTGCAGAATTTACCAGAAGTGTGACCGCCGACTTATTTTATCGAGACCTGTAAATATTAAACTCTCATTTTAATAAGATGTCAGCATAGAAGAATCTGTAGTGGTGTCTCAACATGTGCTCAGTGGTACAGATTATGCTTGCCTACTGTCTGCAGTGGAAATGGCTGGGCTATGGGTTATTCGAAATGCAGTGCATTATCACATTTGTGAACTGAAGCCACCGAGGTACCTACCCTTGACAGATGCCCAGTGCGCACAACACTGCACCACTATGTTACCCCTGTGAGTACAGCTGGGTTCCATGGCCAAAGGCCCAGTCAGTCACCTGGTTCAACGGACTCCGTAGTAAGCAACATGACCGGCTTAGTTAGTGTAATCAAGTTTTATTTTTATATGGGTTTAAGACACTGGGAGATACTCCTGTCTATGAGTCACATAGATGGTATTGTTATTAGTTTGTCGACATTACGCAGGCACCTGTGAAATTTGTGTTTGTTCAGGAGGAAAGCCTATTCAGATCTGCTAGATACAGCAATGTTTGTCCAGAATCAGTTGGACAGATATGGTATCCTGTATGGATACAAGATGATGCATTTAAAATGCATTCAGGCTGGCTACGTGGTGACTCAAGAGACGATCAGGAGACTGATGGAAATACTGGACCCGCATGGTGTGCAACTGAGGCGCCGGAATCGGCTTCGCTGGCGTATGTGCCACAATCCCGGCCCAGCAGTAATCCGCCATTAGCGAGTCCGCAAAGAGTCACTTGCAGTTCGCAGGTTCCCGCATGAGTTCGATGTGTCACGATAACACAGAAAAAAAATTGTCAGAAAAACAGGTGGAAAATAATTAGTCAGAAAAACAGAAACAAATATTCAAAAAATCAAAGCCCTCAAAAAAATTACTCAGAAAAACAGGAGTTTTTTTTTTATCCAAGTGAATGCAATACGCTTCCATAGAAAATGGTTTGCTCCCATTGATTATGCAATGTTAATGGCTCAAAAAATGTATTTTTTTGTTTGTTTTTTGGTTTCCTGTAAACTGATGGTTTTGGAGATACGAGGTTTCTGCCCGACACCAGCAAAAAGTATGATAACTGTAGTAAAGCCCACACTCGTGATGTTTTTTTCCATGACTGACTTGCTTGCATGAAATAAGTTTTATTTATTTATTTATTTATTATTATTATTTTAACATCACATCTTTAAGCGAGTTGGTAAACACATTCTGAGACTCCCAAGAGTGTGCAGCTCAGCTAACCAACGTCTTATGTGCTGCTGCTCATCTTTGCTTGCTATTGTGTATTTCTAGCTATCTGAAAATGCAAAAAGTACCACAGTAGACACACACACACACACGCACACACACACTCACACACACACGACACTCGGCTTCGCTCAGCAAAAGCAAACAACATAACATAACAGGCACCTGTTGCTTGTACCACAAACTCTACAATAAAGCTGAATTAGAGCGTCTCCCTGGCAACCGTTCAATCACATCAACAGTGACCTAGAAGGAAATATGACTTTAACAATGCCTTACTGTGACTCACGGTTCAACAGTAAAATAATGTATACTTTTCATCCATTTCTGTTTACTACTGCATAACCTGACATCAGTGGATGACAGGTGACCAAGGGCAGACCACCAATCAATACATCACTGGCCAAGTGTCAAAGAAAAATTTTGGTATGGCTCATACAAAACTCTTTCAGGGGCAGACAAAATTAGCTATTACTGTAGAGCTGCTCACTACAGAACCCTTATGTGTTGTTGGGACACCTCTAGTGGTCAAAGGTGGAATTTCTTTTACTGCAGTATTTCCATTCTATGTTATCTTCTGAGGGCTCTAGTACAGGTCCCAATTGACCCCAACCCCCCATGAAAAAAACCCAACAAAATAAAAGATATGCACATTTCCTGTGTTGCGCACACAGAACAGTATTATTGATAATTAATGAAATATGCATATGTGCACACATGCACTTGTTTGTCTCTTTCTAAAAAATAAATAAATAAAAATTTTCCTGTCTGATTCCCGTCACTACGGTATTATGTAACATTATCTTCTGTAAATTAATTAATGCAGCCCTATGGGGGGCACAAGAATACTTCGAGGAGTTGATGAATAAGGAAATGAGAGAGTAGAAGAGGCAAGTGTGTTGGACCAGGAAGTGGCAATGATTAGTAAGGGGGAAGTTAGAAAGGCATTAAAGAGGATGAACAATGGAAAGGCAGTTGGTCCTGATGACATTCCTGTGGAGGTAGGGAAGCATCTAGGAGAGGTGGCTGTGGAGTTTTTGACCAGCTCGTTCAATAGAATTCTAGTGCGTGAGAAGATGCCTGAGGAATGGAGGAAAAGTGTACTGGTGCCCATTTTTAAGAACAAGGGTGATGTGCAGAGCTGTGGGTACTATAGAGGAATAAAGTTGATGAGCCACACAATGAAGTTATGGGAAAGAGTAGTGGAGGCTAGACTCAGGGCAGAAGTGAGTATTTGTGAGCAACTGTATGGTTTCATGAGGATGTTGATGGAAAAGTACAGACAAGGTCAGAAGGAGCTACATTGTGTCTTTGTAGATCTGGAGAAAGCCTATGACAGAGTACCCAGAGAGGAACTGTGGTACTGCATGCGGAAGACTGGAGTGGCAGAAGTATGTTAGAATAATACAGGACATGTACGAGGGCAGCAGAACAGTGGTGAGGTGTGCTGTAGGTGTGACAGACGAATTTAAGGTGGAGGTGGGACTGCATCAGGGATCAGCCCTGAGCCCCTTCCTGTTTTCAATGGTGATGGATAGGCTGACAGATGAGGTTAGGCTGGATTCCCCGTGGACCATGATTTTTGCAGATGACATTGTGATCTGCAGTGAAAGCACCAAGCAGGTGGAGGAACAGTTAGAAAGATGGAGGCATGCACTGGAAAGAAGAGGAATGAAGATTAGTCGAAGTAAGACAGAATATATGTGCATGAATGAGAGGTGTGGTGGGGGAAGAGTGAGGCTACAGGGAGAAGAGATAGCAAGGGTGGAGGACTTTAAATACTTGGGGTCAACCGTCCAGAGCAATGGTGAGTGTGGTCAGGAAGTGAAGAAACGGGTCCAAGCAGGTTGGAACGGGTGGAGGAAGATGTCAGGTGTGTTATGTGACAGAAGAGTCTCTGCTAGGATGAAGGGCAAAGTTTAGAAAACAGTGGTGAGGCCAGCCATGATGTACGGATTAGAGACAGTGGCACTGAAGAGACAACAGGAAGCAGAGTTGGAGGTGGCGGAAATTAAAATGTTGAGGTTCGCTCTCGGAGTGACCAGGTTGGATAAAATTAGAAATTAGCTCATCAGAGGGACAGCCAAGGTTCGATGTTTTGGAGACAAAGTTAGAGAGAGCAGACTTCGATGGTTTGGACACGTCCAGAGGAGAAATAGTGAGTATATTGGTAGAAGGATGATGAGGATGGAGCTGCCAGGCAAGAGAGCTAGAGGAAGACCAAAAAGAAGGTTGATGGATGTCGTGAGGGAAGACATGAGGGCAGTTGGTGTTCGAGAGGAGGATGCAGGAGATGGAGGCTTGCATGGAAAAGGATGACGCGCTAAAGGGACAAGTCGAAAGGAAAAGAAGATCTTGATAGAAGAAGATAATGAGCGGGCGAAACAATTTGGTCATGAATACTCAGAGGGACGTGTGTTCCTAATGTCTTGTACACACATGCATGTGAACTAAAGTGTGTGTGAATACAAGAGGGAGAAGATGGCCTGCTTAAAGAAAATCTAATTGGAAGCATATGTGTTGCACTGTGCAGCAGTTTTTTGGGGGCGGGGGGACTATATGTTGCGTTTGTGAGTGAGGGTGCTAGTGATAGGAGAAAGGAGCAGGGTGCTGTTTGTGTGTAAGGGGGTGTCGGTGGTCATCTGGTGGCTGGGAGGGCATGAGAATGTAAACCTCGACGTATGTGAGGCGTTTTACTGGGGCCTGGGAATACAAAGTGGGGGCTGGGAGTGGGGTGAGTTGTGTGAGCGGACACAATTTAAACCATATTGTCCGACTAACACAAATAATAACAAAATACAGTAGAACCTCTAAGGTCGCACACGATCCAATGCAAGATGCTGGTCGACATATTTGCTTGGATTTCAAAATTTGTTTTTAAAAAGATGGGAGTTTGCAATTAAAACACAAAAAAACATTTTGCCATATTTGCTATTGAGGATAAGCGGTGTAGAAAATGAAAAAAAAAAACAGCCATCTTTGGTCCCATCTCGTGCCTCTAATTTGATATACAAGAAACCTGCACCTGAGGAAAAACAACCAATCAGAGACAGGAGGGGTGACTGATGAGGTGTCAGTCAGACATCGTAGACACACTCCTGCGGCCTTGTAGTGACCTGTTACCTTGTTACTGTCAGGATTCAGGTTGCAAGTTGGACCCAGATGCAGAGAGGACAGGGAGGTGAGTTTGTGAACGAATGTTTATTGTAGATTGGAAGCAAACAAAGGAACTCTGAGAACTAGATCCGGGATTGGCAGGGTTCCAACGAGGACCGTCTGGCAGGGTAGGAGTCCAGGTTGTCGGTGGGCCGCAAGAGGTGAGCACTGGTTTGCAGGGAGCAAGGGCAGATGGCAAACTGGGGACAAAGAACAAGAATGAGATAAATTCCGAGATCTTTGGAAAGCAAAAGATAGACAAGATGGCTAGGCTACAAACTCGACATAGAGCGTTGATAGTCTGGCGACGAATTGGAGTCCCACAGTGTCTTAAGAGTAGTCAGGCGTAATTAGGAAGATAAGGTGCAGCTGCTGGACCCCAACACGTCAACCCTGCAAAGCACTCATGACACACACACACATACACACACACACACACACACACAAGGGCTGGACTCAGGGTGCTGAAATTGCAGTCCTGACAGTTACCCTAGAGAAGCACCTTATTGGTAACAGATTTTTACTGTAACACTTAACATTATCGGTTTGAAGTTTTATTGTCTTGCGAGGCTTTGCCCTGTTGCTAAATCGTGCAAAATCATTGGCCGAGTGATCGGCCACTCGCGAAAGAGTTGGTGAACCCCTGTACAATGTTCCAGAGTTCAGTTGTGTTCGGCCACATCGCTCGGTGTGCGGCAGGCCTTATAAATTGCGTTGAAGATTCTCATTCTTAATTATCGGGTATAAAAAGTTAGCCAGAAATGGAATGTATAAATTACAGTTATAGTTAATGCGATGCCGAGCTCCAGTTAAATATGATGAGATCTTGCAGGATTAGCTGAAGTCTAGCAGGATGTTACAAAAGATAGCATTTATTTTGTGTGAAATTTAAGGCATATTTTCACAGCATTTTCCATCTAACTTAAATGTAATCACATCCACATTTTTGTGCAAATTTGAAGGTTGGATAAATGAATAATTTTACAACATTTGGTGCATTTGAATTTTTGAGGTACCGCAATAAATAAAAGACATGCTTTTTCTGGATCGGTTCAACGACCTTTTCGGACCTTTGGGCATGCATTCGAGTTTTGAGCTACCACTATACTGTAAACTTTTCCTGGCAACTTATGCTGCACCATGCATAATCATACTTTTCCACCAGTGCTTGTCTGTTTTTTTATTTTTATTTTGTTGGCTGTTTGTACTCATGCTGTGCAAGATAAGAAATGATGTATTTTGCAAATTATGAAATAACCTGCATTAAGTAATTCCTCTGTTTTTTACAAATTAAAAGCTACCGCATATTTATTCTTTTTATAAAGGCTTACCTAATCTTTGCAAAACGTTTGCTCTTATTTCCATGGCATTGGTAGCATTGGCTCATCATCTGAGCAAGTTTTTTTCCAGCCTTCAGCCTTCAGCCCATCCACTAATAGAATAAGAGGGGCACATGGGGAAAAGGGGCCATATATCTCCCTGTCGGTGACTACCCAAGATTTATACACATTCATAAAAAGATAATGTTTGGCTTGTGGCCCGGCTCAACATCCTATCCTCATGTTTGGCTCTTGGCCAGAGAAGAAAGAAATGACAACAGTTTTTCTTATTTATTGATAGAAATAGCAACATGCAGGTAGGTGAAAGTAAAAGAGCAGTAAAAAAGTGAATGATAGAGGAGGAAGAGCAAGGTGGAGTGGAAACAGGTGAGGGAAGAGGAGCGGAGGTGCAGAACAAAGAAAAAGTTGGGACGAGGAGAAGAAAAGGGGAAACGAAGGTCTTGTAGGGTGAGAGCGGCACCTTATAAGTCTTTCCGAAGAAGGTTACATTTCTCCTGTCCACCTACACTTCCAGCTGCTCCACCCCCCTAATCCCCAATATGCCCTGGCAGCACCTGAACTCTGGGTCTCATCACAGCTACCTGCCAGGGATTAACCAGACCCTGTTACTCCTCAGTGTCAGATGACTGATCTCTCTCTCTCTCTCTCTCTCTCTCTCTCTCTCTGTCTCTCTCTCTCTCTCTGTCTGCTGGTCTCAACCTCACTTGCGCCAAGATACTCACACGTGCACACTCAAGGAGAGGCTGTAATAGGAACCAACTGGGCTTTTCAAGGCTGATCAGTGGGTCAGACAGGCTCATTCATAACCCTGTAGTGAGTTTTAATGAAGGAAAGTTCTGGGGGGCTATGTGGATGGAGGCTGTAAGAAAATGATGAAGGCAGGATGAAGGAGGGGGAGGGAGGAGATGGGGGCAGGGACGTCTTCTGTCTTGTTGCCCACAGCCTCCGACTACACTATTTTCTGTATTCAATATTGGAAACAATCCCAGACTGTTAATTTGTCTGTTATGGAAAGTGTCTGTCTTTAATGTATATCACCTTATATTTTGAGAGCTAACTTTCCTCAAAAGTCACAGAAAACGTAAGAGTTTAAACTTTCAGTGCATTGCGAGGCGTCAACATATCATGCGAGACCTCAGAATACCCAAGAAGAGCCTAGCTTAGTGCATCAAAAGGTTTGGCTTGTGTGTTTTGCTTTTTCTTTAGTTATTTACAAGGGAAGGTCCAGAAACAAGGGGTGTTAAAAGAAGAATAGACCATAAATGAAGTTACAAGATTTATATGGATCACTAGAACTTTATTATGTTTTAAGAGAGGCTGACTTTATTGTTTGACAGTTTTAATATTAATGATACCTAACTTATGTTCCGCTTGTTTGGTGGTTAAGAACGGTACTCAAAACCTTACCTATACATTTATCAAAGGTTTTATGTTCAAGTCAGGTAAGTCAATTTTACACTTCAAAAATTGTACCAAGGTAAATTATAAAAACCATGCCACATTGAAGGCATCAGTCGGTATGAGACAATAACAAACAAGAAAATTGGATGAGATCAAGGGTCTCCTGTAATGACTTCTTGGTATGTGGCTTTTGGCCGCGGTAAGGAGAACATTCTTGTTTGAGGCCATATGGTATCGGCTCGGCACACTTGGAACCCCTCTGACCAGATTATAAAAGTTTCCTGATTTTACTGTGTAAATGTGTCAAGAGCAAGTAGGCAGCATGAAGAGGAAACGTATGTTGCTCCATTAGTGTGGAAAAATATGTTTTGTCACATGAAACAAGAACGCATCCAAAAATAACTCTCACTACATCTTGGGAGTGAAACACGTGATGACCGTCTTTAGTGCATTTTAGATCCATTTGAACTTGTATACATCCATGTCTCAGCATCCATAATACAATCCAAATGCTGTGAGGTGTTGAAGGCACTTGATGCGTTTTTGCGTGCCGAGCCGGAGGAGAGGAGTGGTCACCTCTGTCCTGCTTTTCAGCGGGTGTGGATGAGTGCCGTGTAACATGAGCTTGTGAAGTAACGTTGGAGAAACAGCCTTTTTATGCCCCGAGGTCAGCCTGACGTGAATGCCAATAAACCAGACTGGCACACATTTTTTCTCTCAAAGTAAAAGGCCATCAGGAATCCAGTCTTCTAACGGCCAATTATCAATAAGTGCTATACAAAGTTATGATTGTGTATCTAAAGGACATGCATTTTTATATAGGTGCATAACTTTAGATTTTATAAAAGTCCTTAAATTTTCACCTCAAAGGTTTACAATATCAGGGGTGTCAAACTCATTTTTGTCTCGGGCCGCATTGTAGTTATGATTTCCCTCAGAGGGCCATTAGAACAGTGAAATGTTTAATCACCAAATCATATTACATCAAATCAAATCCATTACCAATCATAACCATTACACAACAAATTGAGGGATAAATAGTTTTGAAATCAGAAGACAACGATAATAGTTTGTTCAAGTATTGTTTAAGTTACTCTAGAAGAAGGGTTTGGTAACAGAAAAATGCAATATTTCAACATTATTATTATAATGACAATTTGGAATTTGGGTACAGATTTTAGCAAAATTCACGGACGTTGACGAGCATGATTTGCTTTCGCGGGCCACATAAAATGATGTGGCGGGCCGCATCTGGCCCCCGGGCCTTCAGTTTGACACCCATGGTTTACAGTATATGTTCATGCAACACACTTTAAACTTATCTTGCAAACCTTGTACTAGTGGTGTGATTGTGCTTCAAAAATAGTGGCCCAATCAAGATCCTTTCAGGAGAAAATTCCAGTCAGTATTGAATTAGTGTGGATGTTGCCATAATAGTAGTCATTATTTAAAAGATCAAAAGAGGACCATGGAGGCGCTACCTGATGTAGATGTTCTTTTCACTCTTCATCTAATGACATGTGAAATTGTCTTTGGAAGTGCTTGTCCTTTTCCAAATCATTTCTATCAGTTCTTTGTCCATTTCAACAAGGCCTATATTCAGTGGCGTCCACAAGAAAAATTCCCTTGTGAGATGGTGTGATAATGCCAAACAGGGTACAATTAACATAAGGGATGGGTATAATAATTCATTAAGTGCAAAAGCAGTACAAACCCAGCGAGGTTCAATAATGTGTATGACCATATCACACCGCTCATAGAAACTGCACTCACATGACCATAAATACAACACTTGCATACACGCACGTGCACACAACTGTGTCTTTAACTGACAGTTGGGGAGAAATTGGGGGAAATCACCAAGCTCCCACGCTAAATCAACTCCTCAGTACTGGTGGCCACAGAGCCTTTCATATTCCCCACATAATGACAGTGTGGCTTTCAGCTAACCCCAGGAATGTTCATATGAAACAAACAGAACAACACATGACTATATTGTTCTGTGTCATACTGGTGTTAATTGTCCAGAAAATATTCCGCCCGCAAAGAGATGATTGATTTAATCTGACTTTCCCCTCTGCGAATAATTGTGTGGTGTTAAACAGTGGGCTGTGAAACATTTGGGGGAGCCACATTTGCAAGTCAAATAAATGGTTAATTAAATGGTTAAATAATGGTCAAGCTTGGGTTAACTAACCAGTTATCCTGTACATTGCCATGTCACTTTTTTGCTTTCTGTGTTGCAATTCACTGTGTGACAAACTGACAGAGTGCATAAATACACACTGTTAAAATACCAAATCACCCATCAAGACATGACATATGAGTCAATGTCTGTTGTTGCAAACCAAATACAGGGTTTACCCTGCCTAAATCAATTTGGTTAGGCTCCAGCCCACCCACGCCCCTAATGAGAGCAAGCAGTTTAGAAAATGGATGGATGGATGGATGATGATTTTATTACTAATAAAGAATTACCTTAGGTGCTTCTTCTGAGTGTTGAAAGTAATTTCGGAATCTATCAGTACACCAAGGTTTTCGACTTGGTCTTAGTTTTGTTATGGTTTAATTGAAGAAAGTATTGGCGCATCCAGTTATCTGTTTAGACAGTGACAGAAACCTCAATCTGTAGTCATATGGAGACACTGTTAGATATAACTGTGTGTCATCTGCATAGGTATGATAGTCAACACTAAGGTTCTGATGAATTTGACTCAAGGGTAGCATATGCAGGTTAAACAGGAGGGGTCCAAGAAGTGACCCTTGAGGGACCCCATAGGCCATTGCCATTCCATGAGATTGAACACTTCCGATGGTTACGAAATAACGCCTTTCCTCCAGGTAGGACTTGAACCATTTAAGAACTGTTCCATTTAATCTAATCCACGTTTCCAACCTGTTCAGCAGTATGTTATGAATAAACCTAAATCAATTCAGCGCTTCTTTAAATACAAGCACACTGAGTGTCAAAAACGTTCCAGGACTGGTGTTGCAAAAGCTACTGTATATTTCAAACCCAAACTATAAAATACAATTTCCCCTTCAGTGTGGCCCAAATGAATAACATGCACTTATAAAAAGAGATCCTGATGCGTTTGCTTCATTCAGTGCTCGAAAAGAGGCCACAGTTATGTTCACCATGACAACACATTTGCTCAAAATGCCCTGAGCATCCAACAACTCCTGGCTGAGAAGAACATCGCCCTGCTGGACAACATCCTTACTCACTCAACATAGCTCTGTGTATTTTATTGTTTTTCAAGGAAGTCATCAAGGCAACCTGCTTTGAAGACTTGGGTGACATCAAGACGGCTGTGAAGGCGGAGCTGTGCAGGATCCCAGAAGAATCATTCCTGGAGTGCGTGACAGAGAAGGATGGGAAAGAGTGTTAAGGCCTTTTCACACACGCACAGCTTTGACTTTCCCATTCATTGTGTATGTACTGAGGGAACGGGACCACGGAATGCCATGTCACATCACAACATGGCAAATGCAGAGGGTGCCCTCTGCGACGAAATTTTTCTATTCGAGAGCGGCATTGCGGTGACGTCAAGAAGCTCCTCCAATAGGTGAGGAGTTGGTGATTTTTTAGTGCTATTTTAGCAGACCTGTACTTTAAATGGCACGGGGAAAATGGAGGAAGTCATAATAAATGCAATGTCCCTCTATCCCGAGCTATGGGACAATGGAAAAATTATATAATGAGACGTCTTTGCAGGGCTTTCAAACTGCTCCCTGCTCAGACTGAAATACACCTCGAAGCGTTCTTCGTGGAACTATAGCTCACGAAAACAAACTCTGAGATCCTGCCCCCGTTACTTCTTGTAGGCTACTACGTCAGTACTTCCAAATATGGGCATGGTTGAACTGGGGTGCTGTTGTCCTCGCGCACTTTTCAAACTAAGCGTGGTGTGAAAAGACCTTTACATTTCAGTTAGATTACTTCGAATGGCAAAACTTGTAGTTTGGTTTTGAAATACTGTACCCTTTGTGACACTAGTCCTGGAAGCTTTCTAACACGCCTCGTACGCTGAGTTTGGAGACAATTGGATACAATTGCTGGATACTTTGAACTGAATGAGTTATAATACAGCGGAAGGTATATTTTGTGTATGAAGTGTATGAACAACAAATGATGCCACATCGTCCCTTGTTGTTACTTGGCAAGACAATCCACCACCACAAAAATAATCAGAATATTGATATGTTCCTTGGGAACAAAGTGATGGTATTCCGCTGCCTCAGATGGTTGCGTGGGTGCAGTATTCATGTCACACTGGGCACTTGGCTGGTGTGCGGAGATTTCAGTAGGGAAGAGGAGGTCATCTGGAGTTTAAAAGAAGATGGCTCTCTTGTTCTGTTGGGCTTTCCTCTCTCTGATCACCACATGCACGACGGGGATGAATCACCCACCAGTCAGCTGGGCTGAGTGCCAAAAATGCAAGAGCTGCTGGGTGATTTCCTGTCTGAGGGGTCTCCTTGTAGTCGTAATCTGATCTGCCACCCCACTCGGTCCAAAAATAACCAGTGTCCCTGCAGGAGATGGTACAGCTTTTGGGGCACTTATGCAGACTTCCCAGCTTCCTTCCTCAAAGGATGCTGAGAGGATGAAGGTGATCGTCGCTCAAATTTAGTTGTACAGTCAGCAGCTGGGTGTGTGGGGGGGGGGGGGGGGGGGGGTGCACAGCCAAGGCCGGTGGATTTGTGTAGGACAGGTGATACTCCTCAAAGGACCCAGTCGTGTTCCAGCAATAACAACAAGAAATACAACCACCACTTGTTATTTGCAGACGTTGGCTCTGTGGCTTCAAAACCCCAAATGTTCTACAGTGGAGTTTCACAAAGGAAAGGCGGTGAGAATCAGTACACTAGCTTATGTCTGGGCACATTGCTTTCACAGTTGCTCTGCTTTGTGACCTCGGTGTGCACTAGCAATGCAAACACAAATCTCTGCAACAAGATGGATGGGTATTGCATCAAAGATGATGAGGATAAAAAGGGCCACTTACATGCCCTAATAGACTCATTATTTCCTTGAGGGCCCTTTTTTGCTTGTGCAGATTAATCTGTGTTGTTTTAAAGAGCCCAGGCTGCCGTGGCAGGGGGCATTTCCCCGCGTAACTGTGCAACAATGTTTGGCCTGAAATTCTCATGATGTCTCATAAAGTGTAGCACAACAAATGAGGCAGAGACAAAAAGCTCAAGATACACTGGAAGTACCTTTGGTATTCCTCAAAGGGCCGAAAAACGAACAGTGAGAGTTAACTCGTCTGAAGGGGAAAATGGTCGAGAAATCCAATGAATGAAATAAATCTGCCCACAGCTTCTTTTTTTATGTTTAATGAATGTGGAGCTGATTTACTTTCCGTATGGCTCGGCTGATTTGTCTGGGCCCAGAACAGAGTGTGCTCTGTTCAGCGCCACACTCAGCAAACCAGGTGTGAGACAGACGGGCCGAAACAGTTAAAAGTAAACTGAACGGATCTGCTTGAAAATGTTGCACTTTTTTTTTTTTTTTTTTTTTTTAAAAAAAAGGTTTGCTATGGCGGATGTATGTGCACAGTCTGGTTTTTGTCTCACCGCACTTTATCATAACACAAGCCAACAATGTTTTTGTCAACATGAACCATTCTTAAATTGTAGTCATATCTTTTTAATTGCACTTGAAACATCCAATCATCCATCTACAGCGTAATGTTCAATGTATAGTGAAAATAAATAGGTGGCAAGCATTTAAGAAATAGGTTGAAGGTGACTTTTGACACGGATCGCATTTGAGGATCAAACCCGAAAATGAATAATTTCATGTATTTATATAATCATTCACCTTCAAGGAGTGAGTTTTTATCTCAGAGTTTCCTGCGTTTGGCATGAGCTTAGTGTGGGCTCTATTGCATGGCCTTGAGGGACGCCAGCAAGTACTGCTTGTTACTTTATCGTATTTTAATGTTCTCTTCTCCCTTTGCCCTACTGTCCAAGCCAACATGCAACTTTGCGTAAGTTATGAGTTGAAACAACATGTACGGTACACCTAGGTTACTCTTAACAATTACAATGCCCTGAGAGCATCGAGGGGAATGAAAGGTGATAACAGGTGAGAATAAATCTTTGACCAAATATTACATTTGACAAAAAAAATAAAAAAAAATAATAAAAAAAATAAAAATAAATAAAAACAGGTACTAAAAGCCAGGTATTATTTTTAGTACCAAGTTAGCCATTGTTCCAAGTGTGTCGAGTCAATACCAAATAGGTATAGGTGAACCAAGGATACACAAAAGCCCCTTTTCCATTGTACCGGTTCTGGAACTTGTAATGGAAAAGCGCCACTATAGAAAGAAAAGGAATAAACACAATGTTAACCTTAGCTTACCATGTTGCGGTTTCTTGCCTTTCGACACTGCAGTATTATACTCCACAGTCTCCACTTTATTCAAATCGAGTCTATTCCAACATGCACGTCGGTTACAGCACATCTTGGACAATTTCCTGAGTCAATGGAGAAAATATAGCATGCATGTTTTATACTACATTTTTACAGACAAGGGAATGAGGGAATTATGATTGTCTTTTTATCATATTCCAAAAGCAGAATTGGACCCATAACACTTAACAAATAGACTACTACAAAGGTTATCAAATTTCAACACAATCAGCCATAAAATATGACAGGAGTTAGTGGTTACAAAAAGACCATAGTGTTTTTAAACTCACTTTCTTGCATGTAATACAAATGCCTCATTATAAATGCTCTCTGAGCCATATTCATATTGTTTAAGTGCATATTATGTATATTTGTCTTTGTAACCCCCCCCCCCCCCCCCCCCCCCCCCCCCCCCCCCCCCATCCAAATTGTGGCTGATTGAACGAACCAATGAATTTATTCAAAAGGAGTTTAAATAGGCCAATTTGAAAGGAACAGCAACTGAACGTTGAGCAACAATCATGTATGGTTCTTGTTTAATAGATAAATGCTGCCCTCTGTCTGCAAGTCAGTGCAGAAAAAAATAAAAGGATACATCTTCAAACTATTAAAGAAAAAAAATCTGAAATAAAATGATAACAATGTGATGTGTTTAAATAATTCCAAAAATACCATTCATCCCATGGCATGCATTTTCACTGTCAGCCTGTGAGTCTGCTTCCAGGAATGCAATTGCACACGCAGCACTTCTTGTGTCCCAATGTGTGTTCCATTTGGGCTTTTGTGTCTGAAGCACACATGTGGCCAAAATATGTGGCCCTCTGCGCTCCAACAGTAACAGAGCACGTTCCAGAGCAGGTCTTAATGTGCAACTCACTGGAACGTGCCACGCTGACACCAAAGGAAATCAGGCGACCACTTGTTCCGATGGAGATGAGTCGACAGTGAATCAGGCTTTTATGGAAAAACACTATCTAAATTAGCCCAAGACCACTTAAAATGAGTGAAAGAGATCCATCTGTCCCTCACACGTGCCATTGATGCATAAGGATGTCACATGGAGCTGACACACGCACACGCACACACACAAAAGCTGAAGATACCAACAATGCTCTAATACAAATCTATTGCAGATATGGCGGGCTGGGTAATTTTCTCGTGAAGCCCTTTTGATATTAAGAATTGGACAGATAAAGAGATTAGCAATGACATTAATGAGGGTTCCATTGCATTTAGGTTACAGGGTTATTACTCAAGTCGAAGGGGATGTCACATTAAACACTCTCTAGCCTGCAGAAGCTGTGTTTTGTTATTTTAATATCACAATTATCTAATAGGATTACTTGATTGTGTTGAAAATCCTTCATTTGTTTGTTCGGACATATACAGGTACAATCAACATGGTCAATTCAAATAGTTTTTTTTGTTTTGGGAGGGGGCGGAAATAATACAAAAGAATAAAATCACAATCATGTCAGGAGAAAAGAAAATTGTAATATCGGGGGAACAAATTGGAATTGTATGTGTGAATATTGCATTTCCCACACAAATCCAAATGCAAGTACCTGAAATTATTAATCATTTAAAAAAAATATCCTATCATATCATATATGATGCTTGATGTTCCATGATTTTATACTAAATTGTCATGAGAAGCTGTTTGAGGGGAGTGTCAATGGGACCAAAGACATGCAAAAGCCTTCAGGATGAAGATAGAATTTTTTTTTAATCTATTACAGTAAGTGAACAACAATAACAACTCCAGGCATAAGCATGGGATTTAGGCAACCATAGCAGCAAATATACAGAGAACTCTTCAAACATGACACAGGAAACACATCATACCATATCATATCATCACCTTAACACCATTGGTTTGAGGGATACAAAGAATAATTTCATGTAGGTGTGATGGATCCTTTGTGCCTCTTCTCCATCAGGTTTTCCATTTCATGTTAAATATTCAAGGTTGAACTGTCTGCAATAGCTAAAACATGTGGGAATTGTGCATCTGAATAAAATTTCAATTCAAGGAACTGTTTTCCATAAAATGGGGGGCTACTAGGGGCTTTAAGGGAGCTTCCAAGTTAAGTCTCAGACTGGCTATATAGTTCACAGCAAAGAAACAGAAAGCCATAAATTGTTCTTTCGACTTGTGTGTCTTATGTTATATCAACAGTGCCTCTGCTGGTTGTGGACAAACAGTGCAGTCCATTTTTTTCTCATTTGCTTCAAGACATGATTAATCAACACAATGGAAGGTAATCTTAATGATCAAATATGAAGCTTATACCTAGTTGCCATTATGATACGTTATCAAGCAGAGGCAGTGACACTGACGCTTCTTTGTTTATGCAGAGTGAGCTTAATTGGGACTAACTTTACCATGACTCCATATTCATGCAACACCATATAATGCATAGAAAATATAGAGACGGGGAATATGCTTCTAAGCAAGAACAGGCTTCTTGCCAGATGCTGCTCACTCTCGGCAACTGGAAAAGTGATATAATGAAATTTCAGATTATTCTATAAATGCCGCAGCCAGCTGCTTCCAGTTAATGTCAGATGCTGATTAAAAAGTGCAACACATTAACTGTTATCAGCTATTGAGCAATAATGATATTTCCCCTTCACTAAAGAAAAAACATTGGTGGTAATATACGAGTTTCTTAAATAGCTCTGGCATAAAATGTTTAATGAGCCGAGGGGGAATTCTGTGTTTGTTTTCCTGGTGTCTCTCTTGTTGCATTTGCTCACGTGGAATTTTACAAGGGGTGGTACGTTGAGGTCAAGCGGGGTAGGGGCAGAGGGGGTGACAGCATCTTTCACCGGTCTCCCCACCACCTTTAGTCCTGATGGAGCTTCTCCTGTTACCTGCTTTTTTCCCTTAGACTACTTTTCTAGCACATACTGATCCCCTCAGGCTTAACTGTTTGACATGCAAAAACCTTCAAGCATTGTTCTTAATCAAAGAATACAACAAAATGTGTATACAATATGAACACATTTGTTGTGATGGTTGTGACGACGTCACTTACCGCTTATACTGAAGGTTTCCAAACACTTCAAACAACCCCAAGAAAAGGAAATTCTTATCTAATTACTTGTGAAATTGTAAATACATTAAATACACAGCTCAAAGTCATTTGAACAACACCACACCAAACAGCTATTAGTAAGTAGTTTCCAGATTAATGTTGAGCATCACCACCTCGCAAAATGATTGCAGCAAAATATAACAGCATTAAAAAAAAGTGGCAGAGAAACAAGAAAAGAAAATTTCATCACTGTCTTGTGGAATCCTCGAATCCTCAAAATCACTTCTTTTCAGGAAAGAAAAAAAAAAGGCCATCTCGCTTGAGTTGCCAAACACAGCATTGTTAAAGTTCATATTATACTTTATATTGCTATCATCAGAGGAGAGTAGGAACGCGCTACATTTATTCCGTTACATTTAGTCAAGTAACATTTTGGAAAAGTTGTACTTGTCAGAGTAGTTTTAATGAAGAACCCGTTTTTACTTTTACTCAAGTATTTATGTTAAGAAGAAACAATACTTTTACTCCGTTACAATAATCTACACGCCGTTCCCCAGTTTCATTTATCAATAATTAGGTGGGCGATCTATTTTTAGACTTTCGTTTTCGACTTCCGCGTCGGGCGCCGTTGCTCCAATCCACTGTGATTACCACAGTGATTTTTGACTCAAGTTCACCAACCAAACGACACAGGAAAGTCACATGTCAGCACACAAAGTCTTCTGTTGGTCTTCGCGGGCCAATCAAAGGGATTCATGACAGCCGAGCGCGACTCATGTTTATATTACAGACTATAAAAAACAACAGCTTTAACATGCAGCATAGTTTTGTCACTTCCCAAACTTCGATATTTCAGCCCACTTCTAACTTGAGAAAACACCTTCCGGTAAGTTGCAGATGTTTTTGCTATTGTTTTGGCTGTGTTTATGGCTATATTAGCACTATTTTATGGTCATAGGTGACTAAAACATGCATCTTCTCTGGTACGTTCTGTGCTCTCTCTCTCTCTCTTTTGCTCTCTTTCTCTCTCTCTCTCTTGCTCGCTCTTTCTCACTCTCTCTCTCTCACACACACACACACACACACCCATATACACTCCCCCCATACACACACACCTACACACACACACTTTATAAGTCTGCTCAGCAAACACCTTCTTCATTCAGTCATTTTAGTGGATAAGGCAAATAATGTTTCTGTAAGGCCCTATGTATGTGTTGTTGTTGTTGTTTTTTCCACTTAATTTTAAAGTGGTGGCAGGTGTGTGGACTCCTATTGAGCATGAGTTTGAATGTGATTGGTTACTTCTGAACACAGCCACATGCCAGTTATAAGAGGGACTGCATCCTTGTGCAACCAAATTTTTTATTTAACGAGGTAAAAGACCAGTTAAAAGTCCAAGTCAATCACGTTCAAGTTTATTTTATAGTTTTACCTCCCCTTAAAAACATACTAAAACAAATGAGTTGAGTTGTACAAATTCTAGGTCACATAAATGGTGGATTTTTAAAAAAAATGATTTATCTTGGTTAAAATTCTTTTACAAAACAAAAACCTGTCAATTGAACAGCGGTGTGTGTATACTTTTTATATCCACTGCAGCCTTGTTCCTGTTTTTGTAATCTGCCTGGTGAGCCTTCTGTATTGTGCTGTTTAACAAGTGGAAACAATATAGTATAAGACCATTTATTGGCACTTAATTTGCCTTAATTTGTTATTTTATATTAATTTAGATTTTATTTTTAAAAGATTTTATTTATTATGTTTTAGACCAGCACCAGTGAGGCATCCATAACATTCTAATCAGTGACAGCATAATAAATTAGCGATTTTTAGCTAATGAAATTGCGATAAAACATGTTTATGGAGAAGTGTTGTGTTGATGTTAGCGCGCAACAATACAGGTATATGATAGCCAGACAACATGAAAAATATTATGTTCATATGATGTCATTGTGGCTGGTGATTATTCCCAAAGCCCCCCTCCCACTCTCCTACCGCCCCACCTACAAAAAAAACAACAACTTTATTTTCTAATTATTCTGATGCATTATTTTTCCTACCTGATACTACAAATTTATTTGGAGAACTGAATACAATACAGGCCAGAAAAGCCATGCATTATTATAGTGAGATATGTTACATTATGTTACATCACTAATTGCTTGTTACTTTAAAAAACTGTATGGGACATGGATTCAACTCAATTCCAATTTGGCTCTGCAGGCACAGACCTCCCAGGGGTCGACAGGTCTGGAGAGAGACCAGGGAAAAGAAATTGGATTCAGTGCGACTGTGACCAATTCATGTAAATATCAATGTTGCCAACATTTTTTACATTTAATGCCACACACACATTATGAGTTGAATTAGTGGATACATCTGAAGCATGTAAAGCCATAAAAAAAGCCTTTACTTTGCCGGATGTGGATGGTCTTCATAGCAAGCAGAAAAGCTAAAAATATAATAAATGTATTATAAATTAATCACAATTTTGACAAGATTGACAGAAAGTGACAGTATGTCTCAAGATTGATGGGTGGTGGAGGACGTGCATCCAAATGAAGAACTTTGAATATCAGACACAGGGAGGTAGACAGGCGGCAAAAAGCTTACAAAGTACCAGGCAGGTAAAATACAAAAGGACAAAGAATAAGAGAGACTTGAGTGAAGAACAAATTGCGTTGCAACAAATAAAAACAAATCAGACGACAAAGACAGATCCAGAGGAAATAAATCAACCCAGATCTAATTGGGAAACTGCTCTGTTTGTTTGTCAATATTTCAGCTGGCAAAAAGAAAATAATTTCCTTGAACAAAAGACAAAGGTGTTGTCATTGATGAATGAATGATTTTGAGGAGGACACCAAAGGCACTGATATTGAACCAATTGTTGAAAAAATGAAAAAGAACAAAAAAAGAAAGATAATCAATGAGTTACAACGGCGGACTGTGCAATTGGTATCTGGGCCTTCAGTGGGGGCATACCTGACTTAATCGTTCTCTAAATACCACCAATATCACAGTGCAATTATAGAACACAGCAAAACGATACAAAAATGCAGTAACAGCACGCAACTGTGCCATGTGCATCGTTTGGAGCAGTTCAGAATCAATATACTGTACATTTAATGTGGTAAAAAAAAATAATAATAATAATTGAAAATATGTACAAATTATATGAAAAATAATTTACTTACTTACCAGAGATGCTGATTATTCACAATGCAAGTGCCCCGCCCTGGCTTGGTGTCACCTTGCTGTCTTGGTTACACAACTCATGTTTGCAAACACTCTGCGACTCCAAACACGAAGTCGAACATTTGCAAATAACAGACATTCACAGTATTATAATTTGCATCACCTCTCAGAGGCTGCAAGCCAGCAGTGCTCGAGGCACTGGTCTGGAAGTGGCAACAATGCCTTTCCTTGGCGAGGATAAAGTAGCCCGCTTCGGGTTTGGCCAAACTCTTCGTATGACACCAAGCTTTTTTGGAAAAGTCCATCTTGAAAATATATTTTATTAAGTATGTATGAGACCAAGTCAGTTTCTTCTCCTTCTGCTCTCAACTTGATTGTTCATATAAAGTGTCTCCCAAGTCATTTGCCATGATGACAATGACAAGTAGACAGTTCTCAACTGCTATGTAGCTACTATTTAAGCTCACAGCAAACTTAGTTTATTCTATTCTATTCTATTCTATTCCAATACGACTCTTTCTTCTTTGTATTTTCCGGCAGTCTGGATGCATCTGCTGCCTCTCACAGGTCGGTCTTGATATTCCAACAGTATTCCGGTTTGGGGAAAGAGACTCACAATTGCCAGTGGAGATATTGTTATGTCTATTGTGTTGGTCATCTCAAGTACCCCCACACTATAAGAGCAGTAAGAACAGGACACCCGTCATGTGCAGGGTTTCTCCCATCTTAAACAAGATTTAAAAAAAAAAAAGAAAAAAAAAGTGTGTTGTCAACAACCCTGCAAAGTTGGAATGATTTAAAAAAATAATCACTAATTGAGGCTTCAAAATCATGTAAAAGCAAACCTTTCTACCTGGTCTTGAACACTGTGGGCGCTCAATCAACAAACAATCAAATACCACACCCTTTTTTTGCCTACAAATTCCTACATGTAGCAAAAATATATCCTGTTTAAAGCCTCAGATGGCTGGAATACAGTACATTCCACCAGGTTGTTGTGGAGCTTTTAACAGTTAGTCAAATTGCACATGAGCTTAAGTTCACACAAAAAAATATAGGTTCCGCTTCCGGGTTAGAAAATTGCCACCAATTCAGTATAAATATATTTTGTCTTACAGTAATAGTTACCAGTACCTATATTTATAATTTCATATGTACCTGAGGAGTCTCAAACCCTGATACAGGGTCACAGTTTTACCTTGCAGCGTGTCAGTAGATTGGTGTGGTTTTAATTGCTTCATGTGCGCCGAAGAGACTTTCGGTCACGTCGCTCGCGTGCGGTGGGCCGAAGTAACTTGCAATTGCGTCACTTAACCACTGATGCAAATGAACGGTGCTTCATTTTTATATAGTCAGGGAGGGACGATTTATGGATCATGGGCATTACAGGGCTGCGTTTTAGCCACGCCCCCCAAAAATCTGGAAGACTGAAGTAGTGCAAAACAGTTTAATGCTATTACTCCACAAATGAGTACTACGTAGTTCTCTGACTACATATGTGTTTAGACACAAACCTCCAAATTCCCTTGACAGAGTCTTTAACTAAATAACCCACCAACAAATGTCGATCATGAAAATTACTGTCCATTTCACACTTTGGGGCTCTGTGGTGGTGATTAACAAAACCAAAACAGGACCCAAGGGCAGGCTGCGAGCTGATTGGCCGACATAGCAGCAGGACAAGGCTGATGAGACAAGTAATAATCAGCCTGCTAAAGCAAGGCGACATAAATAGGAAAGTGTTTTAAAACTGTGATGAAACCAAAGAAGGACAACAAATACAAAATCCAGCAGAGAAGAACAAAAAGAGTAAGTGCCATATTGTGAATATGGTATTTATATTGGATGGTTTTCCAGTAATGTAATGGCTTATTTTCATGGAGTTTGATTGATGTCGGCTGGGTAACCCTCAACGGTTGTACGCGCAGACAGTTACGGCTTCCTCACGCTCTACAGCTGTTTCCTGACCCAAACTGCTTTAAAATTGTGGCAGCAATACAAACCAAAGTCTTTATGCAACTATTTAACACACAGATTACCAATAACACCTCCCAGTAGACAGCTACCGGTCACCTTGCAGCACTTCCTGTCTGAGTTGGGTCATTTCCTCTTGGGTCATGTAGAGAAGGGATGGGTGGTTGGCTGCTCTTTTGCAGCTTGAATACCGCAGGGGATGAAGAGACCAAGGCCATGGTTTCCTTCCTGTAATCACCTTCAACCTACCTCCTCATTCGTCTGTTGTGAGGCCTAGTTATGCAATGTGCAGTCCGCGGTGATCCCTGCCTCTTGCCCGAAGTCAGCTGGGATAGGCTCCAGCTGAGCCTCGATCCTAATGACGATAAGCTGCATAGAAAATGGATGGATGATTAAATTAGTGCAGTGTTTCCCAACCTCAATTGAGTTGAAGAACATATTTTACATTTGAAAAATCGCTCGGCACTCACCAACCAAAAATGTCACAAAAATATATAACATACCGAAAGAATGTTAATCTTGTCTCTCAGAAATTGGCTAACTCGGTGTGAAATCTGGGACTCTTTAGTTGAACAGAAAACTATTATTCTGTTGTATGCATGGCGACAGGTAGCTACACAGGTTAACTGGACCTTCGGCCATCAAGTGGAAGAGCGTTTAATTTCTTTTTCTGTCTGTCACTATATGTCGCTGGCATACTGTGGATGTGATCAAAGATACATTATTTGTAGTAAATAAATAATAATTTTCCGACCAATTCAATAAAATTGGATAATTTCCCGCAACAAAGCTGAGCATCTCTTACGACGTTTTGGAATCACTAATAACTGGGGTTAGCGAGCTTTAGAGGAACAGTGATGCTTCTTAATATCGTCTCGATCGTCCCTATGCATTGGCTTCAATCGTTCTGTTTCCTTGTTTAAAGTGAATTTTCTGATGTTAGTTTCCCAAAAATGTACAGTATTTCACCAGTGAATGGAAACAGCGGGAGCCCATACCTGTATACTAACATGGATGGGGGGGCTTCGTGAAAGGGTTTCCTCGATGCTATGTTAACACAACATGGAAGGTGTCCTCGATGGTCCATCAATACTATCGACAGTTACATTAGGAGTCACTGATGGTGTAGTGGTACACTCGCCTGACTTTGGTGCAGGCAGCGTGGATTCAGTTCCCACTCAGTGACGAATGTGAGTGCGAATGGTTGTCCGTGTCTATATGTGCCCTGCGACTGACTGGCGACCAGTTCAGGGTGTAGTCCGCCTTTCGCCCGAAGTCAGCTGGGATAGGCCCCAGCGCCCCGTGACCCTAACCGGGATAAGCGGTGTTGAGAATGGATGGAAGGATGGAGTTACATTAGGCATTCTGGGGTAAGGAGGACAATGACACAGAGATGCTATTGTCCGAGCAAGTGTATATGATTTCGAAGCCGTCATATGATATATTAAAACCCGTAGTATGGCCAACTAGCGGTTAGCACGTCTGAGCACAATTGAGGGTTTGAGGTTTCGGTTCAAATCTCGGCTCCGGCCTTCCTCTGTGGAGTTTGCATGTTCTTCCTGTGGCTCTCCAGGTACTTCGCCTTCTTCCTGCATTACAACAACATGCATGTTAGGTTAACTGAAGGCTCTAAATGTGTGAAGGGAGTTGCTTGTCAATACTGTATGTGCCTTGCGAATGGCTGGTGAAAAGTCCAAGGTGTACCCCTCCTCTCATCCAAAGTCAGCTAGGATCGGCTGGCTCACCCGCAATCCCAATAAGTACGAGCACTATAGAAAATGGATGGATGGATATTGAAGTCAGCTGTCAGGGAATCAGACTGTAAATGTTAAAAATGAATAACAGAAAAAAATTTCAAGTGATTTTAAAAATAACTTGGACGTGTTCTGGGAAGGTGGCAGGGTGACCGACTGGTTAGAACGTCTGCCTCACAGTTTTGATGACCGGGGTTCAATCCCCGGCCCCGCCTGTGTGGAGTTTGCATGTTCTCCCCGTGCCTGCGTGGGTTTTCTCCGGGCACTCTGGTTTCCTCCCACATTCCAACAGCATGCGTGGTAGGTTGATTGAAGACTCTAAATTGCCCGTAGGTGTGTATGTGAGTGCGACTGGTTGTTTGTTTGTATGTCCCCTGCGATTGGCTGGCAACCAGTTCAGGGTGTACCCCGCCTCCTGCCCGATGACAGCTGGGATAGGCTCCAGCACTCCTGTGACCCTTGTGAGGATAAGCGGCTCAGAAAATGGATGGATGGATGGGTGTTCTGGGAAAACAACATCAAACATTCCATTTTGGCTGTCATACTGCATCGCATTCCCCTTCATCTCTGTGACAATAAATCATAACAATTGAAGCTGTTTATCGTGAGCGACAACAACTGTTTAAAGAGGATCCCAAAACACAGGCTGCTTCAGAGTGGAATCATTTATGAAGGAGTGTTGGAAAAAGCCTGAATGAGGTCCCAAATGGGCCACTCGTAAACGCTTTGCCCCTCAAGTGTGCTTGGCGAAATCGCCCTTTCGTCGCGAAATGAGGCAGATTGTTTGTGACAATTAGGCTGATGCCAGATACTGCCCGCTATGCTCCACACAATCGCTCCCCCCCATCAGCCAACTGTGTTTATCAGCAATTACGAATGGAAAAGAACTCTATGGCCATTAGACCCAGGGAGTGGTTGCACAGAGGGCTTGCCCTGCCCTAAACAAAAATGCAGTGTTTGCTTATAGTTTGCACGAGGTCCTACTGAGGGAGCAACATGACAAATTATGAGAGGAAGGATGAAAGGAAGGAAGGAGTAGAGAAAGGAAGGAAGTCTTACCAGAAAGAAAGACAAAAATATAGCTCTAGTAGGTAGCAGCAACCTATTGGAATAGTGTCTGAGTTTTAATCAATTGTGTAAGATAAGGAAGATATGAACACAAATTGAAACACTGCAGAAGGAAGGAACGAAGGAAGGAAGGAAGGAAGGAGTTAAGAAAAACAATAAAACAGTCTAGTATATAATAGTTAAGGAAATATAATACAGTAAATAATAAAAATACATTTAACAAATCAAACATCATTACACCTCAATAAAAGAAAAGCAAAAGAATATCAACTATGATTAAATAAACAGAAAACAACATACAATGAAGAGATCAAATAAAACAGAATAGCGATAGCAAAGGTTAAATAAATCGGTTGATAAATAAAAATGATAGCGAAACGATTAAATGCAATTAAAAAAATAAAAAATAAAACAGCAATCTCTAACCTAAAATAATACAGTTCATAAATAGATAAAACAGAGATGTTTGCGGTTCAATAAAGAAGGTGATAGATAAAAAAAAAAGATACTACAAATCCAATACATACAAAGAAATAATAAAAAATAAAAAAAGCTTGCAAATGTAAACAATGACTAAAGATCAGATAGTAATCCCTCGTTTGTTGGGTTAGGTTCCAGACCACCCCCGCAAAAGACGAAATGCGCGGAGTAGCGACCAAGTATTTATTTGAATAGTTGTATATGTTTTTAATGGTTCATGCATATACTATAATACGGACATCCAGTATATGCATGTAAAGTGCAGGTATTATTTTTGTCCACTTGGAATTGACAAACTCAAATGCTACATTGTATTGCCTGCGATTGGAAAGTGAGCAAACGAGAATGTATAGTTGGCCAGCTGTTACGTGGTTAAGTGTTCAGTTAGCCACTGTGTGTGTAGAGTAATGGCATCATTTGAAGCCATTGGCAGGTCAGAATGTGAACGTGCTTGTGTTAACTGTATTTTGTTAGTGTTTGTTCAATAAAGTGATTGAAAGAGCAGCAGCGGCTGTTTCCATCCTCTCTATCCTAACCAACTGTTCTAGATTACAATTCTTTCTAACTAGCGATGGGAGGCTATATTCATTGAGCTAATGATGTTTACTTTACTTTAGACATGCAGTTGTTGTACTTTGCAAGTTGTACTTTGCAATAGGCACATTGCACTTCAGCTTCTTTTTTAAAGTGTGAAATGATCCCAAATTTTAAACATTTTCAGTTTTTTTTTAACACTCTTTCCTCCTGGCTTGTGCTTATTGTTACATGAGTCTGCAGTCACAGTCTGTGTGGAAAATAATCACAGCAAAATCCCATGATATAGCTAATAATCTGCATTATAAGGACGATGAAAAAAAATAAATGCAAAGCACTGAATTCACAATAAGTGAACTGTGCTATAGCGAGGGACTGCAATTAAAAACAAGCACAGATGTAAATAGGGACGGTAAAAACACCATGAAGTGGAAAAAAGTGCTGAAAACTTTCAGGGCCGAGGGCAGACTGTTGCATTATGACATACAGTAGTATTTTAAGGTTGCGAGCAGTGGTGTGGCCCAAAGTGATTTTTCTTTCACAAGGTCGCAAAAATAACTGGCACTCCTGTTTATGATATGATACAAACTTCATCACTAATAATAAAGCTGATTTGTGCCACGTGAAAATGATATAAAATCCTGTATCGTATAATTGGCAGTGTATTGAGACGTATATCGCGGCGGGGTCATTGACAGAGATTGTGGAGGGCAAAATTGGGTTCGCCAATAACAACTGTTCCATAGCGGCCAAAATATGTACAACAAGGTCAAAGTCATGACCCGTTCCATCGGCAGAAGATGTCAACTTACGTAAAACCGGTGTGAACAGCCACATAAGGGTACATTTACAGGGCCCTGCTAGTGTTTGTAAAACGTGAGATGATCATATCCATTCAATAGCTCGAACACCATCTGTTTCACATCCATTCAGCTTCACGTGAACGTTCCCCGAGATTGAAAAGTGGTCATTTTTATTTCCCCGTAAAGCTCTGAGTTATGAGATGTATTAACTATTTGTAGGCTTTTATTACTATTGTTATTACCGTATTATCCTTACAAATGCTACACTACATTAGCTGTAATTCCATACTCCCTAGTCCTTCTCCCTTAAGGCTTCCTTGACGTGATCGCAAAAATCTTGTTTATAGTTGTTCCTATCGTAGATCAAGTTCTCATCTGACTGTTGCCTTTGTCTTTGTCCAGTGAAACACGGCATATGTACAATAATCTGGCCCAAACTGCAGACAAAGGGATGGAATAAAAGTAGCATCTGTTGAAGCGTTTGCACAGGGCCGGCAACATACCCCAATGTGCATCTATGCATCTGCATATGACATCAAGCAGACACACAGTGAAGAAGAGAGAGTATCTTCCCACCGAACTTTCCAAATCACATGCAATACATTTTCCATTTCAACTGCAGTACAGCACAATATTTTGAAAGGGCATGGCACAGACTACATAAAAGGCTTATAGCTGCCATCTTGTGGCTACATGTAGTTATTACTCTGTCTCCGTCACCACACAAAGGCAAACTTTGCTGAGTCTGCCTTTACAAAGGCAATAATGCTCAGTTTTGATTGACAGGTTTCCAAATTTAGCTCACAAAATATATTATTTAACACTACACAAGTTTCAGCATGACAGGTGTCAATAAAACCTTAGCATTATTACCTTACCTATCTAGCTATCTTTGTAAAGACAGCTTATTATAATAATAATAACAAAAATAATGACTTCCCCACCCCCCCCCCCCCTCTTTATATTGTACTTTATTCTCATTATAATTATTATTATATTATTATTATAATCACTCTTGTAAAATTTCAACTTTGGTTCATTTTTCCTTTGGACAAGTGTTTTCGATCATTGCCTTCCACTGTGGGGTCCTGATTCAATCCCGGCCAAAGACCAACAATGGACCATACTCCCACGGACCCACGGCTGGGGTGTACTAGAGCAAGACACCGATATCCTGAACTGCTGCCTGGGCGCTGAAGTTGACCCCTGCTACAGTGTATACTACCAACCGTGTGTTTGCGCACTTTGCGGTGTTATAAGCAGAGGTCAAATTTCATTTGCATGCATGCATGTAGTATGCATGTACAGTATGACGATTCCTCTTTTTCATACTCATTGGACCATGCTAGTGAATCTAATGTCTCGGGTGAATGAACAAACATGTAGACAATGATATATTGCCTAAACACGACCTTATATATTTAATCATAATATATTTCAACATCCTATGCTTTAAAGATGAAATCCATAGCTCTGTATATATAAAAAAAAAGTCAAACGGTGTTTTAGTAAAATAGAAGCATGAAAACAAAAGTTAAACTGGGGAAAGAATATGTTTTCTTTATTGGTTTCCAAGTGTCCTGGATTCATTGGCTTATATTCATATGCATTTCCTTTTCTTCCCCTGCCAAAGTAAATTCCAAAGAATGATATTCGTGTTTTTTCAGTTTCACTTTTATGAGACGGTGATACATTTCCCACATGATGTGCTCCATGTGAGTGCAGCTCAGTGATCGTACGGGATTTAAGCGATCTCCCGAGGTGGAGGAAAGGAAGAGACTTTTTGAATGGTCTTTCTATGCTCTTTTGATGGCTTGTGTATATTCATCTCATTCAAAGTGAACCTGGAGTCAAAACTCAGTATGATTCACAACTCACACTCACATAATTATGGCTGAATAGATTACAGTCAGCGAGATGTGTTAGCACACACTTGATTCTTGTGTTGAATGTTGCGACCTATTTTATCAGTAATTACGAGACCTAATATATAATGTAATTGTTAGGTTAGGTCAAGGGTCGGCAATCCGTGGCTCCAGAGCCACATGTGGCTCTTTCATTCTTCTACTGTGGCTCTCTGGTGACTTTGAAAGCAAATGCAATGGTACTGCTGAAACACTCAAGTTACAAGGAAACTCTTTTGTGTCCCAGAAAGAAAAGAGCCTCAAAAAGTGGTTCTCATGAACATGCCTGTGAATATTCTCATTCATGCAATCCAGGTCATTTCATTCTCACTGCATTGAATTGATCGGCAATGGACTGTTCCAGTTGTCTCAGAAGATGTTTGGCCTATCCTCTGAGCAGGCTTAATCAGTTCACGCAACAAGGCTTAGGACAGAGCTAGGCTGAGTTGGTATGGAAAAAAAGTCAACTATTTATGCTCCAAGTTAGAGGCACGCCGCAAACCACGAATGATATCATTCTTTTGGAATACAAAAACGACAGGCGTTAGGATGCCTTGTCTGCCAACACGAGTTGTTACGTGGAACCGTCTCATTGATATACCATTTAGTTGTAAAATAGTAGTGGAGCTGCCACACGGGCAAAGTCGACTGTAATTTTGTGTTATTTGTTGGAGGCAAAATTATTGAGTTTCTTTGGAATAGACGAAAGGACGACATTGTATGATAAGTGGTGTCGTAAGTCACCTTCACGTAGCTGGCCTCTCTCACTCCTCTTTCAAACCATCGGTCTTCTCTTTCCAAAATATGCACATTTTTGTCCTCAAAAGAGTACTGTTTCTTGTTCAAAGTTGTTCACAAATTTTAAAATGAACGAGCTATGTTCGTAATTACAAATTTTTAATGTTCACCTTTAATACTTTATTTTTCGCAATATGTTGCTGTGAGCTGTTAGCCTCAAATTACTGGCATTTCCCCAGTTGTCCGTGTGTTTTACTCATCTGTTGGTTTTTGTTTCATTGTATTGTTGTTTTCTTGTACTGTTAATGTAGATTGTGCTATGTGTAGTGATCCCCTGCTTGTATTCATTTTGGTATGCATGTTTCACGTGCGTATCCTTATCTAAAGCTTTTGCCACACCACATCTCCACAGTACCGTACAACCATGTGAGGTTTTCCGATTGCATCGGTGCATTGTAAGAAAATCTTAATTTACAGTACTGTATAATCTTTGGAGGCAGAAGGGGCTACAGATTCAGTGTACCAGGTGCACTCCCCCCAGAACTGCCACTGAGAATTAGAATTGAGTGCTATATGAAGGAATTTTAGAAAATACATATCAGATATCATTTAAATAGCAAGGATAAAAGAACCAATTTAGCGACACCAAGGGTTAGACAAAAGTGGCAGAATACGCTAGATGCTAACTATTTGATATTTAGGATGTTGTTACATTATGCTTGCATTACAACACACCTAAGGAGGTAAAACTATATCTTGAGTGAATTTGCTTATTTACTTTCCACAATGGTTATTTCTTTATAGACTTTGAAAATAACGATTAAATGTACATTTCGAATAAGCCTAAGGGCAAAAGTTTTTTTTGTTGTTTTTTTTTAAAGATAATGTTCTTTTTATTTATTTGGTAAGCATGCCTGAGGCTAACTCCAGCCCTTTCTTTTCGGTTTTCTTGGTTGATGTCATGACTATGAGTCTTTTTCGATTATTATCAGAAAATAAAAATGTAATCATAAGCTACTGAATAGAGTTTAATATATAGAACCCAATACAATAAGACTCAACCGCTCCAAGCATTAGTGTTACACTCCCATCCATTGGAGGATTTAAAAATATTTGTATTCTGTTTTTATTTAAAGTATGTTTTACACAACGTCCCAACTTCATTGGAATTGGGGTTTGTACAAAAACAAAAACAAGTTATGGTAATGTGATGTAATGTTAAAACAAATTACGATAACTGTTCAAGTTTAGCTCTATCAGTTGATTCATGAACACATGGGACAAAGTGTATGGACAGTGCATAGACACACAATTCCAGCATCTAGTCAAAGCTCACATGTTTAGATGGACAAGCTCTGCCTCATTTATTTGATTTCTTTTTGTCCTTGAAGAAAAAGTCAAACATGTCCTTCCTATAGCTTTTAACGGGGATCCCTCTTGAGCAATAAACAATGAATCAATTTGAAGCTTTGTGCTGCCTCCAAACTGTGAACTTTCAATCTTGCTTGCACCTCCAAATCAATTTAATGTCAAGTTATGTTTCAGTGTCAAGCAAAAGCAAAACAAACAACACAAAGGCATCGGTGGCCAATCGGAAAAAGTCAAATAAATCAGCCTTATCACTTTCAACCAGATGGAACCCGTGGCTCATCTGTCAGCCAAACACAATCTTTTTGTTTTTGTTTTGTACCTTTAATTAGACAGTCACCTTTTAAAAGTCACCATTTGGCAGACATGCTTTGGTCTTGAACGGGCCAAAGCAAAGGAGCCAAGCGTTTGTTCACCACAGAGAATATGTGGCATTTTCACTCATTCAAAATACCAGAGGATGTGGAAAAAAGTAAATAGGTTCTAAAGCATTGCCATTCATTCATTGATTTGACATATAACAAATTTTTTTAGCCTTGGGAGAGATCTTCACAGTGGACCCCATAATGCCAAAGGAGAAGGGAACTGGCATTCAAAGACTTAAATGTCAGATGAAGGTATTGTTTTATTATTTTTATGTTTTGCATTGGTAAAGTCCTTCTTACACTTGAACATATTTGAAAAATTAATATGCATGGGTGAGACGACTAACATAAACACAACACCTTTGGTTATATTTTCACATACACAATAATGGGTGTGCACGGTTAGTAGATCAGTTTCCATGCGCAATCAAGTTTTGCCTGTTTTTACTCATATGAACGTTTAGTAAATCAGGCCCTGAGTCTTTTATTCTTTTTTCATTTCAAGACTACAGTGGATAATTCATTTCAACACTTGTAATGCCACACTTTCTATTTGTAACGGCCACAAGCTATGTGCATTCCTATCATTGCCGATGAATTCCTATCTTGACGCAATGATACTCTGTTTTGCACTCACGGTGGTAGGATATTTAGCCATTTACAACAGAAAGAACATTTGAGATGCAAGAGATATGTTACTTTGACAGGAAGGAACTTGAGCTGGTTTGGTGGCCGAAAGGAGATGGCCGGGTACCAAACATGGCAGAGACTATAGTTTTTTTAGAAAAGTCTGCGGTGGCAATATGAGTGTGAGTGAAGTCCATGGTGCAGAGTCTGTTGCCTATCTCAACAGAGCTCTCTTCAAGCCCAAGGATTATTTGGAGCTTGCGTGACGGGGGACCGGGAAGGGAAAGGTGGACCGGAAAGGCACCAATGCAACACGGAAGTGGATCGTCGTGGCGGTGACTTTGGAGCGACCACTGCCAAAGCCAGGGTGCAAGCAGCGTTACGTTATGTAAGCAACAGCCTTGCCGACAATGGACCATTCAAACCCGCTGAAAACTACAAAAACACACAACTTGTTTTGTTGTGATTTATTCTAAGCATGACCGCAAATAAACTATTCATTCATTCATATTTATTCAGAGGATATTCCTCCATCTCCTGCAGAGCAGGCTTTTAGTGCCGAATTGGTGTCCAAATATATATATTTTTAATCTCTGCGTTCATAGATTAAATTAAATGTAGATAGATTAACAATTTTTTTTTAGTCACTAAGTGTGAGTTAAAGATAAAAAAAACAATAGAAGACAAATGAAATAAGAATAATAGTGTTGATCATAGACAAATGATCACGTCACTTTACGCATCTGATGGTAATGCCAAGTGTTAAGTCAACTGACTGCTTTCAATTGTCACCTAACATTTGGCGCTTCTCTGGCAAAGTGCTAAAATTCATTCTCCACTCTGAGAAACATTATTTCAGATGCACAATGATCCATAAAATAAAAGGCCCAGTTGGTTAGACTGGAATTTGAAACAGACATAATCTGAAAATGGACAAACGACTGGTAGGACACCATCACATCTAAAAGTGCCCACACTCGCTGCCTACATGTCTAGTCAAACTAAGCCATGTGTTTAATTTACGCATTATTAGGATTCCCTTTACTGGCAGGACACGCCCCGTTTCAATATTATTGGTTCAGGGACACACACCGCTGCACTATGATTGGCTGCTGTATCCCAATAGAACACGCCCTGATGCTTCCAGGCAGGAAAACAAATAGGTAACTTAAATGTAGCAGCATTAATTTTTTCCACTAACCCTAAACCACCTTAATCCTAGCCTTAACCCATATTCTAAACCACCTTAGCCCCAACCCTAGCCTTAAACCTAACCATAACAAACATCTTTGTTATTATTTCGTACAAAAGTGATATATTTGGGAAGGTCATCTCGTTACATCTGCGTAGCCTGCCCTTCCCGTAATGCAGGAGCCAATCATGTTCCAGCGGGCCGTGTCCAACCAGCAAAGCGCGTGAGAATCGTAATAACGCTTAATTTACTTTACAATGCCTTATCGTGGCATACCTGTTTTTAGCGCTAAATGTTGAATATGTGTGTGTGTCGTATTTTCTGGCAGTGGATGTTTTTGCACAAGACATGGATTAGTTTTTCTGTTGATGACGCTAACCTAATATTATCAACCATTTATTGAGCGATAGAATGTACACCCCTTCCTTCCGGATGTGCTCTGACATGACACTGCATCATGGACAATTATTATGATACATCGATGCTTAACAGGTTTGTTGAAATGAATGTGCCCAACTTTATAGGTTCCCCTTTACAAATATACTTTCACTCATGCGTTGTCCCCTGCGTGGCATTTTCTCCCGTCCTGTAGCCTTTGACCTCTGGAGCCACCCATAATCAACAAGGCCACCTTTGCCACTCTATCCTGTGTGCAGGCTGCCAGCCACAGATAAGGTGTCTTGGCAGCAGGTTGGAGTTTTGTCCTTTGCCTTTGCACAGTGGGAATTCGGGAAGCTGTATTCAAGCTAGGCTACAGGAACAATAGGATAGGGAGGGTGAAATTTTTTTGAATGAGAAAAACAAACAGTGAAAGCAGCTCAATAGAAAGATTAGCACAGGACAATCACTGACAGCTATACAACTCCTGTGCTTCATGGCTTATGTTGAACATTACATCATTATAGGATTATTATGTGTTTAGTTATACTCTAGTCCTAAAACATGTCAGTTACAGAGATTATAATTATGTAGTGAATTAATAAAGATAAAATGGAAAAAGCAAATACAACCCCAATTCCAATGAAATTGGGACGTTGTGTTAAACATAAATCAAAACAGAATACAATGATTTGTAAATCACATTCAACCTATATTTAATTGAATACACAACAAAGACGAGATATTTAATGATGTTTAATGTTTGGGAACTGAGGACACTAATTGTTGAAGCTTTGTAGGTGGAATTCTTTCCCATTCTTGCTTGATGTACAGCTTCAGCTGTTCAACAGTCCGGAGTCTCCGTCATAATGCGGCACACATTTTCAATGCCACGCTGTTGTAACATGTGCAGAATGTGGTTTGGCATTGTCTTGCTGAAATAAGCAGGGGCGTCCATGAAAAAGACGTTGCTTGGATGGCAGCATCGTTTCTCCAAAACCTGTATGTACCTTTCAGCATTAATGGTCCCTTCTCAGATGTGTAAGTTACCCATGCCATTGGCACTAACACAGCCCCATACCATCACAGATGCTGGGTTTTGAACTTTGCCTTCATAACAGTCCGAATGGTTCTTTTCCTCTGGCCCGGAGGACACGACGTCCACAATTTCCAAAAACAATTTGAAATGTGGACTTGTCAGACGACAGAACACTTTTCCACTTTGCATCAGTCCATCTTAGATGAGATTGGGCCCAGAGAAGCCGGCGGCGTTTCTGGGTGTTGTTGATAAATGGCTTTTGCTTTGCATAGTAGAGTTTCAAGTTGCACTTACGGATGTAACGCCAAACTGTATTTACTGACATTGGTTTGGACATTCAACGTTGGTTTTCGGCCTTGCCGCTTACATGCAGTGATTTCTCCGGATTCTCTGAACCTTTTGATGATATTATGGGCCGTAGATGATGAAATCCCTAAATTCCTTGCAATTTTACGTTGAGGAACATTGTCCTTAAACTGTTCGACTATTTTCTCTCGCACTTCACAGAGGTGACCCTGGCCCTATCTTTGCTTGTGAATGACCGAGCCGTCACCGATGGTGTAGTGGTACACGCGCCTGACTTTGGTGCGTGCAGCGTGAGTTCAGTTCCCACTCAGTGAAGGTGTGAATGTGGGTGCAAATGGTTGTGTCTGTGTCTATATGTGCCCTGCGATTGGCTGGTGACCAGTTCATGATGTAGTCTTTCGCACAAAGTCAGCTGGGATCGGCTCCAGCGCCCTGCGACCCTAACCAGGATAAGCGGTGTTGAAAATGGATGGATGGAAGACTGAACAATTCAGGGAAGCTCCTTTTATACCCAATCATGGCACCCAGCTGTGCCCAATTAACCTGTGCACCTGTGGGATGTTCCAAACAGGTGTTTGATGAACATTCCTCAACTTTCTCAGTCTTTTTTGCCACCTGTCCCAGCTTTTTTGGAATGTGTTGCAGCCATAAAATTCTAAGTTAATGATTATTTGCTAAAAACAATAAGGTTTATCAGTTTGACCATTAAGTATCTTGTCTTTGCAGTGTATTCAATTAAATATAGGTTGAACATGATTTGCAAATCATTGTATTCTGTTTTTATTTATGTTTAACACAATGTCCCAACTTCATCGGAATTGGGGTTGTACTTTACTGTAATATCTTAACATTTGTTGTACAAACAGAACTGGTAGAAAGAACAAAACTGGTTCACCACTGTGATGTTAATACAGTAACATAATAAAACACTTTTATGAACGACCGTCATCACTCCCATCAACCTACAGGGCGGCGGTAGAAATTCAGCAACTTGAGCTTAAGACAAAGGAGACATGAAAAGTGGTCTCATAGGAAGAAAGAGAAGAGGAAAAAGCCCCTCCATAGTCCTGCTTTTAATGTGCAAATCGCCCATGCATTATTCCTGCCTTTGTTTTATTTTTATTCAAATTCTATTTTTATCCTAGCATTTTATTTGATTTGTAAAGCATCTTTGAGTACCCTTTAAAAGCACTCCATAAAATAAATGTATTTATTATTATCCATCCATCCATTATCTGAGCCTCTTATCCTCACTAGGGTCACGGGAGCGCTGGAGCCTATCCCAGCTATCATTGGGCAGGAGGCGGGGTACACCCTGAACTGGTTGCCAGCCAATCGCAGGGCACAAATAAACAAACATCCATTCACACTCACATTCACACCTAAGGGCAATTTAGAGTTGTCAGGCTTAATTACATTTCCTGCCTCCAAGCGTTTCGTTTCCATTATGACCAATACATACCACCTCACATAGTATGCAACACACCAGGGGCTCTAAGAGTAAGCACCTGATGTTAAAAAAGCAAGGTGGTTCTATAAAATGTCACTTGGTACTTATTATTCAGTCTCTATATACCATAAATAAAGAGGGAAATTAGGAGAAAAATGTGAATGTTGCTTATTTGGACCCAAAGTGAATTGAGCACACCATCAAGCCAAAGGCATAGATACATATATACATAGGATGTACGAACTCTCAAACCTTTTCTTTCAGAGAAAGACAACAAAAAAATGAAAGCCAAGCACACACTGGTAATTTTTGGAGTCTAAAGGAAGTTATTATATGGTAAGTAATGAAAGTGCTTCCTGAACTGAAGGAAATACACAAGGCCTGTGTTTTGATCTAAGAAAAACATAAGCAGACACACACTGGCAGGAAGACAAATACATGCTCCACCACTTGCCTCCCTCTGCTTGTGGAGATTCACAGTATATCAAAGACAGAAAAGTGAAAACGCCAAGAAACTCCCTCTGGCCACAGACGTGAAGGGCAGGAAATTGCATTGATTTAAGCTGAACCTTTTTGGGCATTTTCCTTCTTTTTCCTCGCCTAAAGGAAACACATTTGTTCCACAGCTGCTAAGATTTTTTTCCGATTATTGCCGACAAGCTGATGTGATAAAGGCGGGATATCTGAGTTTGAAAAAAAAAAAGTCCAAATTCTTTCAAACTTGGCCACATACACAAAAGGCACACATTTAGCAAGAGTAAATTTTTGCTGTCACAAAATCTTGTTTATGGTCAGTCAGCACTGCCAACGTCCCTTTTCCTGCCAGGAGGGCTGGGAAATCCTACTAATGTAACATAAGGGCCTCTGATCGCATTTGAAAAATGACATAAAAGCCTGCTTATGCAGACAGTTTCTTTTCCGACATTGTTTCAGGCATAGTCGTATCAAAAGCGAGGTAAATACATACCGGTAATCGGTCCGAAGTTGAGCATTTCCTTCCCCTTGCGATCAAAGTCAGCAAAGGACCAATTGTCGAATGTCTGTAAGAGATCATCTCGAACAATTAACCTGTGGTGTGAGGTATGTCAAGATTGATTTTTCAGCCCTGATTTGAGACCGCAATTGTAAATATTAAAGCAATAATCTTCAATTTCAATATGTCATGTCCCACAGTACTTAGAAGTTAAAAACATACAAAATAACTCCATGAGGAAAAGCGTCATTGTAATACAATAATCAACAAGTGTACTACATACGTATAGATTATACTGTATATGTACTGTATATACTATAGAATATATTGCCAGGTCACACTGCTGCTTGAGTTAATCTATTTGATGAGCTGTCATGTTTTAAGTACCAAAAAAGGAGTTCTTTTTGAAGTCAGTCACAACACCGCTGAAGTCCCAGGTGGTGGGGGTTAGCAACACATGAATTGAGGGTATTTTTTGTTTTACCAAGTGCTTCTCCTTGTTATAACATTAATGAAGCTGAAGATTATCAGATCAGCACTGGTCTCGACCGGTCTTGACGGAAGAGCCAGATTCCGTTGATTCAGATGCCAGGCTGGTCGAGGAACCATTTATACGTTTTGTGTCCCCTGTTTGCCTTGAATAGTCATCACCATTTAACTAAGAGCCACTGGCCGAAAAGACAACAAATGCTATAAATACAAGAATGTTTTAGCATCCACACAGCTAATGCTAATGCCCTTTGTCCCATGCACCTACAATCTCAGCAAGTAAATCAACATGCAGGCTTAATAACATTTCCTGCCTCCAAGCCATGGAGTTACGTTTCAATTATAACAAAAACAAAGCACCTCACATACCTGTAGTATGCAACACACTTGGGGGTCTTCATAAAAGTTAGCGCCTAAGATGTCAAAATGGAAAGGTGACTCTACAAAATGTTGTTTGGTACTTATTATTCAATATCTATGCACTGTAAATAAAAAGGAAAAAAAAATGTGAGTACTTCTTATCTGGAGCCAAAGTGAATCATGTGCTGTGTGCTTTATTGGTCATCACGCGTACACCACAGACTATAAGAGCAGTAAGTAAACATGGTGATTGTTTTCACATCATACTGTGTATGGACCACTCACATAAAAAAAATAAAATAAATAAATTAAAATGTGCATTGCAATTGCATTTAGCAAATTTTATTAGATACCCATTACAATTTCAGGTTTAAAAAAAATATCGAATTACTTTTTTGTGGTATTTGTTGTAGTGTTTAAAATAATTCTAAATAAACAATAAGAGACTATTGTAAAACAGATGTCAAGGGCTTGACTCTTTAGTGAGTACAGGGTCCAAACCCTTAACAAGCTACTTTTAGTTAATTAACCCTATGGTGGTCAATAGTACACTTTATTAATCAGGACTGACTCTGACTTTTTATATGAACGTGAGAGCTGAAATACATTCTATTACCGATAAGTCATAACTAGTGCAACTTTGGCAAAAGGCTTCTTTATACTCGCGTGGACGGCGACCGCGCTGATGTCACTGCGGCTGTCCCGTGCGTAGTTTGTCTTTATACTCGAGCGCAACCCACGCGTGCAGGTTTGAAAATGTACTGCAGTTCACCTCCAAGGGAGCTTAAAGGCCAAAGTCCTCAGGATACTCAGAGGCTAACCTTTTGCGTATTATCTCTTTTTTGACAGACGATTAGGATCACAAATAAGCTTGTTGTGTTTTCAAATCGGCAATACTAGCGTAAGTCATGACCTCCTCTTAGAACAGAATAAAATACAATAGAAGATAATACAACAGAATAGAATAATTCTATATCTTGAGCTTTGACTCAGATGAGCGAATAAGAGAAGACGTGTGACTGGTTTTCCAACAGAGGAGCAAGGTACAGCTGAACAACATGACAACGCTCTAGCTATTGTGGTTCATTTCTAGTTTTATTCACCCAGACAGTTAAACTATTAAGTGTTACTGTATATCTAGGATCATTAAAATATATGTAAACATACTGTATATATTTAAACCCGGTGGAAATTTGGCGTATTTAAGTCAGTCTGTCGATCTAGACCAGGCCTATCAAACTCAAGGCCTGGGGGCCAAATCTGGCCCGCCAACTCATTTTATGTGGCCCGCGAAAGCAAATCATCTGTGTCAACTTTGGAAGTTGACACAGATGATTCTTGCTCAAATTCTCATATATAATAAATAGTATTGTTGAGCTATTGCAAGCATTTTCTGTTTACAGTAACTAAGTTGAACAAACTATTACCCTTGACTTCTGATTTCAAAACTAGGTAGCCATCAATTTGTTGTGTGTATGTAATAGTATTATGAGGTGACTAAACAGTTATATGGTTTCACAGTCAACGGCCCTCTTAGGGAAACCGTGACTACAATGTGGCCCGCGACAAATATGAGTTTGACACACCTGATCTAGACATTCAATTCATTATGGGCTCATTGAATGTCTCTCACCAATGAAAACGTCCCATTAATATTCTTTTTAAGCGCTGACTTACTGTTTGACTATCTCTGGTAAAAGTGATTCATTTCATTAATGCGGAAGGGAAACCAGCTAACTTCAAGTCTTACAGAATACTCCTGGGAGCCATGGGAATAATCCAAAACCTGAGAGAATAAAACTCCAGCTAAGAACAAAGGAACAGAAATAAATTGAGAGATGTGATATGCAGATGTTTTTCACATTATTGTCTTTCCCAAGTGACAATAATATAGTTTTTATTTTAGTTTTCAGATTATTTAATGAAGCATATACTGTAGAAAAAAGGATAGTTTTACGAGAAAGTATTCTGAAACAATAAGTAATGTATTGCCGACGGCATTGTCCCTGCTATTTTGATGCAAATCTGTACAAACTCCAACCATATTCTCTGCTGCTTATTCTGTTCAGGGCCGCGGGGAGCTGGAGCCTATTTCAATTGACTCCGGGCAAAAGGCACACTATGCACCTGGACTGGTCGCAAGTCAGTTGCAGGGCACATAAAGAGACACTGCCATTTTGACTCACATTCACACTGTCACTGAGTGGGAACTGAACCCACACCGCCTGCAACAAAGTCAAACGATGTACCACTACAGCATCAGTGACTGTATATCTTGCCATGTATAACCAGTTGTGATGCTCAGTGAATTGTGAACAATGGGATAATTCAAATAAAGAAGAGTCTGTGTGAGTTTTATGAACATCTGAGCACGAAGCCTCCTCTTGGCGAGCTACAGTATGTATGACTACACTGCTTGGCACTTTATCTGTTCTCTGACTTTGTTGCAAAGATAATATATTACACAAGTTTTTGTCTTTAAAATATTTATTTCAGGTATTTTCTTTTACAGGAAGTCATGTTTTTTCACATAGCACTATCTACTAAGAATTCATAAATTTAAAAATGTAGTATTTAGTTTTCATGCACAGTTGTAATTGTCGGTTTGTCTACACTTGAGAAGCTTGAGGAATGTCGCGATCTTATGGGAATCTTTCTTGAAGCAGCTGATTAAGATATAGTCTCTCATGACAGATTCCACCATGTCTGTTTGCATGTCATATTGGAACAGGCCTTGTTCGCTGTAACTCGTTGTCAGTAGGCCCTCATTCAGCATCTGGACAAACACATTTAGTCACATAACAGAGGACTATTAGTCTTATCATCATCTCAAAATAAAGCATTGAACAGTCGTGGTCAAAATCACTGACTGATCAGCCGATATGTAATCGAAACAGTGTTTTCCAACCTTCATTGAGAAAAGGCAAGTATTTGAGAATAGAAAAATCTCACAGCACACCACCGAACAAAGAAACTATATGAATGATATATATGGAAATAATGATTATCTTAATAATCTCAATAGGTGGATACACAGGTTAATTTGATGAATTAATAATTAACTTTAATAATAGTAATAGCAACGCTCTACAAATGTGCATGTCTGTGAACCTGACAAAATAAAAATGTTATTAAAACTAGATTGAAATACAGGTTTTAGACATCTGTGAACAGTTTAGCAACTTCAGTAACATTTTCTCTTAGATTAGAAATTTTAAAAAAACGTGATGCATGAATTGAAGTTCTTTAAAAACTATGCCTTTGTGACATGTCTTCAAATGAATAAAATTATTTTTTCAATACTATTTTAGTTTTGGGCGGCACGGTGGCTGACTGGTTAGAGCGTCAGCCTCACAGTTCTGAGGCGTGGGGTTCAATCCCCGTCCCCGCCTGTGTGGAGTTTGCATGTTCTCCCCGTGCCTGCGTGGGTTTTCTCCGGGCACTCCGGTTTCCTCCCACATCCCAAAAACATGCATTAATTGGAGACTCTAAATTGCCCGTAGGCATGACTGTGAGTGCGAATGGTTGTTAGTTTCTATGTGCCCTGCGATTGGCTGGCAACCAGTTCAGGGTGTACCCCGCCTCCTGCCCGATGACAGCTGGGATAGGCTCCAGCATGCCCGCGACCCTAGTGAGGAGAAGCGGCTCAGAAAATGGATGGATGGATGGATTTTAGTTTTGTTATGAAGTGTATAAATATTTTAGGTTATACAACATTTACAGTAAGCTTGGTGAATCACAAAAACATTGGCTGTACAGACAAAAACAAAATTAAAAAAAAGGTTTTATGGTGGAAATAGTTTGGTCTCCGGAATTATCTAAGGAAACATTCTGGAGGTCAACCATTATCCTGCACCAGGTTGTGCTCGACGAAGGTTTCACAATGCTATTTGCATGGCCTACCTTTTTGATGAGAACGATCACTCCATGCTCCAGACTGATAAGTTTGTCAGACACCCACTTGGTTTTGTTGAGGAGCATTTCTGGAGTGCCATCATAGCGGTCCAGTGTTGTCTGTAGGTAGACCAAGGGCTCAATCCATGACTGGACCAGCATTAGCACAGAGTGGAGCAACCATTTGTCCTGGAAGACACACACAATTTACCAGATATACAAGTTATTTGTTACAAGTTACTACTAGTGCGCCACTCAATCCAATACAACCCTTCTTTTTAAAAATTATTTATAGCTATTAATAATTGTGACCAGATAGCACACCAGCTAAAACAACAGCTAACATGTACTCTTGAGAAAAAACTCTAACATTAGGATTGAATTGAAACTCAATAAGAATTAAAATAATATGCAAATAAAATGCAATGCTAAAGCAAAATTTTTTTAGGGTTTTCTACAAAATTGTTCACAAGAATGGGTTCGATGTTGTTGTAGTGAAAGTTTTACAGTCAATATTTGTTTTTCACTTTGATAAATGAATATAGTGCCTAAAATCGGATTTAAGGCTCAGAAACACACTCACCATTTTGTGGCACAAACTTCATTCAAGTAAACATTCTCAATTATCTTGGAACGAATACACCAATGTATGAGCATAGCAAAGGCTTTTGCTTACAGACATCTGCTGGACTTCGCCAATGGAGTTTGGAATGGGGATGGCCTTAGTAAGGCATGCATAAGCCGCCTGGTTCCTCTGAAGCTGCAATTGATATGGGACAAATATTTCCTCCTGCACATGATGCAGACACGAGGGAGAGAGAACATGAGTTTTGTGTTAACAGGAATTTTTCTGTTGTGGAAAAAAAAAAGGAAGCCAATTTGGGCAAAATCTTCTCTACTGGAGACCCTTAAAGGAATATGCTGTGTTCTATTGCAATCGATAGATAGCATGTAATGTCTCCTTTGTGACAAGCTCTAATATCACCTCTCCATACAGTATATACTATACACGGTGTACCTTTTTGGAAGCTACAAAGCATAATGCTGTCGCTGATTCAGACTAGCCTTATTATCACATTTGTATTGCACCACACCACTGATTTTGAATAAAACTTGGGCTCAGAGAGAAGTTACTCTGAAGTGCAGCAGTAAGAAGATCTTCAGGTGTGAAAAGAATCAAATAGTAACATCTCAGTGATTTTGGTTCAGTAAAAGAAAAATGTGGCAAAATCCTTCCAGTACATAAATAGTGGAGATCATTTTGAAAGATCGAGTGAATGATGAATGAATGAATAATTGAACCTTTTGGGATTTGGTGCATACACACAAGTGGGTATGTAAATGATGACACGTCCTTTTTTGTCATTTTACTGAGCACTGGATGACAATAATATGCATATAAATAAACAATATTTCTAGATTGACTAACAATAAAGCATTGCAACCTGTTATTCTACCCAACCAATCACCAATTAAAGGTAATTATAATAATAATGATGAAAAGGTTACAATAAACAATAAATTTAATACATTACTATATCATTTTAAAAATAATGATATTAATCTCATTTGGATAAACAAAAAAATCCATGTATTTCAGGGAGTGCCCTATTAAGGGTTAACTCCATAAATTCTGCCTTTACAAAGATAATATTGAGCTTGGATATGTTAATTTAAACCTTTCTATGCCACACACCGAAATATTGAATTATAATGACATTGAATTATTGCTCTTTGATTGGCTGGCTACCAAAGTGTACGCCGCCTTTCGCCCAATATCAGCAGGGATAGGCTTCAACTCGCCTGTGATAATAATAAGGACAAGCAGTATAGAAAATTGATTGATATTGAATTATAATACCATTGTACTCACTATATTTTTAATAAAATCACAATAAAGTTCTACCAATGTGTTTATCATTGACGATGTAGAATTTACAATAGCTTTATTTCCTTAAATTGTATGAGTTGTTATCAACGTACAGTATCTGTTGCATATTTAAACTCGTTTAATTACGGCAGCCCCACTCGTGGTGCAAATATAGAATTTTTGTGTTCGGCTTAAGGTGGACGTTACTCACAAACATAGAGCACGACTCTTCGGAGACGCGGTAGATGAGCTCAGCATGCTGGATCGCTCTGTCCAGAAGCTTCTCCTGTGAGATGGATAAACAGTAGGGGTGGATGACTTGGTCCTGATCCGTACACTCGAGCAGGAAGCTGGTGCTAAGGAGGCAGGGCCATGACAACACAGCCCATAGAGCTCCCTGTATGGCTAGAAACAAACAGAAAGATGTAGATCATTTAAATATATGCTCTTCTATTATAGAACTAGACAAGTAGTTTTAAAAATCTCTATTTGCAATGATTCAAGGAGCAATTTTAAAGAAGCACATCTGTATTTAGAGTTATAAAAGTGAATACCGATCATCCTGTGAATTCTTCTGTCCCTGAGGTCTTTGAAGTGATAGCCTTAAGTGAGCGGTCAGCCTCTTTTATGTAGCATGAGCAGGCCATGAATATAAGAAAAGGTCATCTCGGGTAGGGGTGGGCAAACTTAAGGGCCACGTCTGAGTTTAAAAACGAACAGATGGGCCATGTCATTTGTACAGGAGGTAAAACATTGTTTGTAAAAGTTCAAATGTGTATGTAAGATATGTAAAATCGTTTTTTTTTTTTTTTTAAATATATATATATATTTGATTAATTGTAGGCGGCACGGTGGATTACTGGTTAGGGCGTCTGCCTCACAGTTCTGAGGACTCCCCAGTCCCCCCTGTGTGGAGTTTGCATGTTCTCCTCGTGCCTGTGTGGGTTTTCTCCGGGTAGTCCAGTTTCCTCCTACATCCCCAAAACATGCATGGTAGCTTAAATGAATACTTTAAACTGGCCATAGGTGTGAATGTGAGTGCGAATGGTTGTTTGTTTATATGTGTCCTGCGATTAGCAACCAGTTCAGGGTGTACCCCGCCTCCTGCCCCATGATAGCTGGGATAGGCTCCAGCACTCCCGCGACCCTTGTGAGGAGAAGCGGCTCAGAAAATGGATGGATGGATGCCAAATCACATTTTGCACGTGTTACAACAGCGTGGGTTTGTAGTAAAAGAGTGCGGGTACTAGACTGGCCTGCCTGCAGTCCAGACCTGTCTCCCATTGAAAATATGTGGCGCATTATGAAGCGTAAAATATGACAACGGAGACCCCGGACTGTTGAACAGCTGAAGCTGTACGTCAAGCAACAATGGGAAAGAATTGTTCAAAGCTTCAACAATTAGTGTCCTCCGTTCGCAAACATTTATTGAATGTTGTTAAAAGAAAAGGTGATGTAACACAGTGGTAAACATGACCCTGTTCCAGCTTTTCTGGAACGTGTTGCAGCCATAAAATTCTAAGTTAATGTTTTTTTGCTAAAAACAATAAAGTTTATCAGTTTGAACATTAAATATCTTGTCTTTGTATTGTATTCAATTAAATATATGTCGAACATGATTTGCAAATCATTATATTCTGTTTTTATTTATGTTTAACACAACGTCCCAACTTCTTTGGAATTGGGGTTGTACATACATACACAAATCGTCTATTATCCTATTATTCTGCTTAATACACCGGTGGCATCGCAACAGAATTCCAGAAAGATTAAGACAGATTTTCTCATCCCATTAAAAAAGGAAATTTAGTCAAATGCCCAACCCAACTAAAACAGAACATAATTTAAAAAACAAACAAAAAAGAACAAGCCTATATCTACAACAAATCATGACGTGACACAGAGGATGGCGAGACCATACCATTTTTGACTCGACTAGAGAAAATTCAACCACTGTGACTCAATGTAGAAAAATAATTTTAAAAATTAATTGTGAAGTGACATTTTTGTTTGTTTGTCTGTTCCTATAGAGTTAACTAGGTACTTTCTGGTGCCACCATTTTCATTCTAGACAGGGTGTTCCATTATGACTCAAACAACGGAAGACTTTTATGTAATCCTGTTGAAAGACCTTTCTCGTGTTTCCAGGTATTAGAAAAAAAAAGCATGTGATGGGTGTCGTGTTGCTGTATTCGGCATCACACATGATACGTATTCACAAATCTTAAAGGTATTCACACTTGAGGATTATTCACTCACGGAGGCCAACGGTTTCCATATTAAAAAAATCTATCCTCTTCCCCTTTCTTGTCCCACGTCCAGGTCTTTTGCAGGTGTGCACATTTAAGAGGCTTTTTTTCAGAAGTAATGTCATAGTTCTGATGAGTACGTCTCAACTCCTTGGGGTTGTGAGTTCTTAGATGGTTGAAGGGGCCAATTCGTAACCTGCATTGGCGTTGACGTGTCTTTAGCTGCACGGGTTCAATTCCACATTTCTATAACATATCCTTCAGGTGCTCCTTGAAGCGCTTGTATTGGCCAATGGCTGAGCGATTGCTATCTTCAAGTTCACCATTCAAGTGTTCCCTACCACTTGCGAACTGTTCATCCAGGTTATGGTAATCTGCAAAGGTTGAATCGAGGCAAGTGGACTCTTCACGTTTATTGAAGACCTTTCACCTTCAATCCAAAAGGCTTATTCTGTTATCACATTTTGAAGTGTGTCTGCGTAAGCCGATGTGTTTTGTGCTGTGTCCCCTGGGGGTGGTCATAATAGGGTTTGTTGTTGTTGCAAGGCATGGCTGTTGATAGACGGTCCTGTATACCAATTGGTCATTCACCCGGCTGGTGCCGAAACTGCTGGTAAGTGGCCACTCTTCCCTTGAAATGACACAATCTTTGGGCGAGAGATGTCAGGACATTATTGTAAGCTCACCACTTTAGCCACTGATGTGGTCAGGGAATGACTGCAACAAGACTTCGGACGTACTCGGACAGAACCAACCTCACTCCAGACCAGCTATGCAGTCTATTTCAACTAGCACCACTTTCTTCTAATTCAACAAATGTTTCAATGAGCAAAATGTGGCTTTACTATGGGCTCACTGGTCTCCCAAATTGCGGCCAACATGTTCATGGAAGAAGTGGAAAGAAAAGCACTGAATTCTTTTAGGGGTACTACACCCAGCCCTGGTTCAGGAATGTTGACGACACAGAATTGTTCACTCTGTGGGCGGCAACATCTGTGTGTGTTGGCAGGGAAGGATTGAAGCTTCAATATTGAGGTGTCCAGAATACCAACCCACACACCAGTATCTGCTCTTTCACTCCCATGACCGACTCGAACACAAGGTAGGGGATATTAGACTCATAGAGGACACAGCAGAGAAGATACCAACCACCAAAAACGGAAGACAGATGAAGAATACACACATCAGGAAGGGTCTTACTAACTGTGGGTACCCTAATTGAGCTTTTGTCAAATCTACCAAGAAAAGAAGGACAACTACACCTGGGCCTAAGTACATTCCACTTCCTGTAGAAACGAGTGCATTTCAAACCCACAACCACCCTCAGATTTAAAATGGTTCAACACAACGAAAAAATCCAGACAAGCAAACTCAACAATGTTGTTCATGCAGTGTAATGTAGTGAGGAGTGCAATGACATCTAAATTGGAGAAACCAGTCAATCTCTATACAAATGCACGGCACCACATAAGAGTGTTTGTTTTGGGGGGGTCCAGATTCAGCAGTTCATTTGCATCTCAAAATGAAGGAACATTCCTTTGAGGACGATTCACAATTCTGGATAGGGTGGATTGCTGGTTTAAAAGAGGTGCGAAGGAAGCCATCTACTGTATGTCAAACTAGAAAGGCGCTGTCTAAACAATGTATGATCGTTTGTGCCATCAGCTACTGTCTGCTTACAACAATGTTCTGACATCCCTCCCCCAAGAATTGTCAAATTCCATGGAAACAGTGGCCACTAACAAGCTTTTTCGCCACCAGGCAGGTAAACGACCGATTGGCATGCAGGGCCGTTTTTCACTAACCACACCTGGCAACAACAACAAACACAACACCAAATCCTATTGTTATCATCCAAAGGGGAAACACTACTAGACCCTCCACAATGCAACCTTTGCTCATTAGTCAGTTTAGTTTGCCTTGGATGAAGAAGGTTGGCTCTTTATACATTGGATGTGCTATAACATCAACGCATGTTGCTTCAGTTCAGGCTGCAGAATTCTACTTCTGCTTTCAAGAAAGGTTTTTCGAGAGGACGAGTCACACAAAGCATCCAACATCCACGAGCAGCACAATGAGCTTAAACCCATTTTGAATTGTGAACACAAGCGCATGCTCCTATTTTATGATTTCTGTTGTTGTCACCAGCATGACAAGTGAATAGCAATACAGTGACAGTGAAGGGAATACAAAAGGGAGCTTTGTTAGCGATACTTTGACAGGCTGATGATTTTGTCAATTAATTTGACAACAACAGAGAGTTGTACAGTGCATGGCCAGCCTCCTCAAAATAGTACAGCAGATGAGAAAGATAAAGTTGCGTGAAGACTGTGTCAAGAGAAAAGTAAATTAGATGATAATGGCTGTGAAATTGTCATCTGTGTTTATGTCCCATTATATTTTAAACATTTTTGTCTGGGACAAATTCGTGACATTGTTTAAAACAAGGCGGCATGGTGGTCGACTGGATACAGCGTCTGCCTCACAGTTTTGAGAACCAGGGTTCTATCCCCGGGCCCCGCCTGTGTGGAGTTTGCATGTTCTCGCCGTGCCTGCATGGGTTTTCTCCGGGCACTCCGGTTTCCTCCCACATCCCAAAAACATGCATGGTAGGTTAATTCACAACTCTAAATTGCCCTTAGGTGTGAATGTGAGTGTGAATGGTTGTTTGTTTGTATGTGCCCTGCGATTGGCTGGCAACCAGTTCAGGGTGTATCCTACCTCCTGCCCGATGATAGCTGGGATAGGCTCCAGCACGCCCGTGACCCTAGTGAGGAAAATGGATGGATGGATGGATGGATGTTTAAAACAAATACAACTGTTGTCACCTGACAACCAAAGACCAATTAGAAACCTTTGAGTTTGAAAAGTGCCCACACCACCTTTGTCAGAAACTGATGTTATATTGCAACCTATTGAACCCGGTTCGAATCTTGGTAGAGGGTACTACACCTCAGATTTGAAATTTTGTGTCGGAACGGGGATGGTTCATCTGTGGCATGCCCAATTGGAAGGGACAGGTGACCCTGTGCAAATTGCACTTGAGAGAGGTAAGGTACTTGGATGTTTGGAATGAGTCAACTGTGTGAGACTCCTCCAGAAAGAGAGCTCATGTGATGATTACAGAATTACTACAGTTGTCGCTATACCATCTGGCTACCATCTTATAGAGCTTGGTCAGTGGACAGGTTTTTCACCTGAATAGACTCATTCAAAGGCAGATTGGCAGAATTCTGTGATAAATGGTGTAGAACTACTGCATTCCTGCTAAGAATACTTAATTCCTAAAAATGAATCTTAAAGCCCTGGTTATTGTACATTATAACTATTTATGCTGTGCCTAAAGGTGACTGTTCTAGAAAAGCAGATACCCATCAATTAGGGGAAAAACCCTAAGAGAGAGTCGTTGGCAGTAGTGATGTAAACAGTTGAAGGCCTTTTTCTGTTGTGAGTTAAAAAGAGATATAATTCTGGAAAATATTATAAACCATTACTTTTTAAAAAAAAAATGTTTTACATTGGACTGTAACCTGAGTGGCTGCTTGTGACAGGTAGTTTAATACACAAAATACAAGATATAAAATCAAAAGAAGGCAACTGAGCTACTTATACTATTTACATATACAGCGGAACGTCAATATAACAGATATCGGTTAAAACGAACTGTCGGGCCTGAACGTGTCCAAAAATCGTTTCCATTTGTCACTTAAAATGTTGCTGAAAAAGTCTGTTAGTTCCAGAATTGCCCGCTGTTGTTTATTGGTGCTGTGGCGAAATGCAGGCACAGAATGGGACTGACATATTTCCAAGTCACATTTATACAATATTACTGGATCCAATTCCAAAAGATGTGCCTCCTGTGCCTACGTAATGGCTAAGTTGAATGTTGGGCACTATGGTGGCCATGTGACGATGGTCATATATTATACATAGAGCGGAGAGAGAGCGGCATGGCTGCGGCATTCACTCTGAGGAGTACAAAACACAAGTCTTTGGAGTCTGGAACATGTTATTTTTGGTACAGTAAGAGTTTTATTTTTTTGTCAAGCTGTTTGCCTTTGGCAACAGATTTGGAACGAAGAAGCCCACCACTAATTCCTCGCAGCTCATGAAAGCGACTCGCCTATGATGAGTACTGTACTTCAACAATGTCACCATGACCAAGCACACTGGCGTGGTAAGTTTAGACAAAATATGAAACATTTCCAAGTTTTTTTTTTATGTTTATTTACAATAATTTTGTACCGTACTACTATGGCATTTTAGGCCACGTAAAAAAAATTACAAAATAATAATTTTGTTGGCTGGCTGGGTGGATATGTAACGGACAATCGGCTATATCACTGAGATTTGAACCAAGTTGCCTGATATTGTATTTCAGTTTCATTAATCAGCCTGTCATTTGGTGTTGTTAGAATCAAATTGACTTTTCTTTATTATGTTTATGTGTCAGATGAATACTACTTCATCTGGGACTGCCATTGAGGGAGCTGCAGCTGACAGTGTGACGCTGAGCCATTATAACTTTGCCCCAGGCTTAATTACCGTCTCCCTACACTGAGATGCAAGACTTTCTCCATTCAACGCAATATTGCTTCTAATTGGGATTCATTATTTTCCGTTCACAAACCCCTCCCCCGTGGGGCCTGAGGCGCCGCACACCTGCATGTAAAAGAACAATTACAGATCCATCCTATTCATCAGTACTGATGAATTCCTCTTGCGAGCTCCCCTCTGGGGTTTGGCAGTGTTGCAGTACCAAGGCTGTCATGTTTAATGATGTGTCATTTTTTTGACAGGTCCTGGGGATAAAGAGAGCAGATGTGTGGAGCTTTAAAAATCTAATTGGTCACGTCCTCTTGCCAGTCACTCTACACAACAAACGCAGGCTCACAACCAAGGTGATGCAGCTCTCTCGCACAGCATCCGGCAACAATTGTGCAATACATTAGAAATGAAACTGTGACGCATGCCTAGATACTGATTTGTGTGGGCAGAGGTACAACTACATTCGATCACAACTCTGGGAGAAAGCTATAGCTTCACTCTTCTACAAAGTGAGATTTACAAAAAAAATAAAATCAAAAAGGAAATGCTTGGCGAGGTTTATTCCAAAGAAGTTCCTGATGGTGGGAAGATAAAAGGTGCTTCACTCCATCCTCCCTGGGGCACATGTACTCCAAAGCTTGGCTTTTTTGTTTTATTCCTCATTCTAAATACATGTTCTCCCTAAAGTGCACTTGCTCCTGCACCTGTCTCTTAATCTCAGGCTTTTTCATTCTCTTTTTGTCTTTCCTCTCTATGTACAGTACATACCTACAATATATCCCTTTACCCCATGTGCACTGCTGCATCTCTCTCCTGTTAACTTAACCTCCTGCCTTCCTCACCCCCAGGCTTTGTCTGCTCCTCTCTCGCTCGCTGTCTGACTGCAACGACATTTTGGTTAGTGCAGAGGAAAGCCTACTATTAATGGAAGCCAAGACGGCCAGATGGCAGCTCAGAGATGGATCATTTAAACTCCAAAGGTGTCTGCAGCACTGAACCTTATTTTTATCTTCTCCTTTCCCACCCTTTTTCTTAGGCCTTGTATTGCCATTGGAGCAATAAACAATATGGAATAGTTTTACCTTTAACTGAGAGGTTCAAAATCATTTTGATTCATACTTGCCATGGCAACCCTAGATTGCGTTTCATACATAGCAGCCTGTAATATTGGTAGAACAAGCCCTAACACCTCTCATGGTGTTTTACCACTATTACATAAATAATGAAAACCAAGCTGTATATGAGACGGTGCAGTGTTGAAATGTACTGCTGTTTCTTGGTCTTGATTTAAAACCCACATACAGCCTTGAATCATATATATATATATATATATATATATATATATATATATATATATATATATATATATATATATAATATATATATATACATGTGGCGGCACGGTGGCCGACTGGTTAGAGCGTCAGCCTCACAGTTCTGAGGTGCGGGGTTGAATCACCGTCCCCGCCTGCGTGGAGTTTGCATGTTCTCCCCGTGCCTGCGTGGGTTTTCTCCGGGCACTCTGGTTTCCTCCCACATCCCAAAAAACATGCATTAATTGGAGACTCTAAATTGCCCGTAGGCATGACTGTGAGTGCGAATGGTTGTTTGTTTCTATGTGCCCTGCGATTGGCTGGCAACCAGTTCAGGGTGTACCCCGCCTCCTGCCCGATGACAGCTGGGATAGGCTCCAGCACGCCCGCGACCCTAGTGAGGAGAAGCGGCTCAGATCATGGATGGATGGATATATACATGTTCTATGGTACATACTTTGAAGAAGAGTGAACGTATATATATATATATATACATACAGTATATGCAGGCCACAGTGCAGCAGTAAATGCGGGAGAGCAGGAGAACTGTGTGCAACATTGTACTTCTATACTGAATGCAAATATGATTATGTTTGATGTATGTTGACTCATAAGAATGAGAGGTAAGAAAAAACATGTCACGGCAAGTAGGCAGTGCACATGTGATGAAAGGAGCCGTACAAAGGAAGTGTCACATAAATAGTTCCTAAAATAAAAAGAACTGAACTACTTATGCTCTGCTGTTGTTTATACGACGCTCGAGCCTCCATCTTTTATTCATCAAGACTCAAGGCGGCTGGAGGTTCTCTGTCATCGTCGCTCATGCTCACTCTCTCAAATCTCATTTCAAACAGAACCCATTGAGCCGTGGAACCGCATTCCGCATCACAATGAACTTATTGCCTAGCGCTAAGAAAAGTGTGAAGAAAAATTGCATTAGCATTGTAAACAGGTGGATGGGTCAAGAGAGACTGAAAGAAAGTAGAAAGAGCGAGAGCGAGACAGTGAGAGACAGGGGCTTTCTAAATGTTACCTGACAATCACCGTTGCATGGCAAGCAAATATTCACCAAAATAGAAGTTATGTCCATTCAGGGCAGCCCACTGGCTTGCAGCCAGTTATCATCAGTCATGCACGCACTGTTGCACTTATTACCAATTCCAACAGACACAAGATGCATGTTTCTTTTTCAGCTTTATTTACTTTTAGGTTGACATCTTAATGGTTCCCCAGCCTAAATCTAATGCATACCTTAAATTAAACATTTTCATATTGGAACATTTTTACTTCAAATGGAGCAATAGGAACAGAGATATTTAGAAACCCAATGGATTTGAAAAAAATGCAAATACGTACATAATAGTACAGAGGACTACTATGGCCACACTGACGAGAAAATCATCATCATCATAACATGATATTAAAGTTGTAAATGAAGTAACAGAATCAAATCATTGCCAGATTAAAGTTGTAATTTTACATTAAATAAAGTTTTAATATTACAAGAATGTGGTACTATTACCAACATAAACATTTATTGTATACCTGTATATGAAGTGTTTTCAACCACGAAATACATGATGGTTCTCTAGAGAGTGATGTTGTAAAGTGATTTTTTTCAGCCAAAAACATAATATGCTCCATAGAACACACTTTATTCAATACACTATGAATAAAATGGGGCATAAAATATATATGCAATGCATTTTTCATGCATTGCGTGCATATATTAGATGGAGAGAAGCCTTTTTCACCTATGTTTCACCTATGTTCATGCTATTTGGGAATGCACACCAATTCAATGCTTTTGGACTTCGGTTACGCAGAAACTCTCGTGTATTTTGAACGGCAGGATTCCACTTTCCCCAAGATTGTGCATACTTGACGAATTAAGCATAATCGACCTCTCAAATAAATATTCACAATCAATATTCATTGCGTTAGCTACCACTAAGAAAACAATGTTATTAAACTGGAAAAATCAACAATCTATTAACATTTATCACTGGTTAAATCTCATCAGCTACAGAGAGATCCGGGAGGCTGGTAGGCCTGGTATGAGCTCATGCTGGGGAGCGGTTTTCAAATATAAAAATAAGTTTATGGTGAAAGTTATTGGATCAAAGAGAGGGGATGAGCCTGAGGGTGAAAAACGGGTGATATGACATACAATGTGAGGAAATATGTTCCAGAACCAGTGAGGTGTTTTAACTGTCAGAAATTTGGTCATACAGCAATGACATGTAAAGGAAAGAGAAGGTCTGCAAGGTGGGGGGGTGGGGTGCTCATTAGTATGCACAGTGCAAGAATGATAAACAACCCAAGTGTTGTAATTCTGGAGGGAATCACAGCGTGCTGTATGGGGGGGTTGTGAGGTGATGAAAAAGGAGGTACACGTACAACAGGAAAAACAAAATGACATATGCAGAGGCTGTAAGGGTGGTATATAAGCAGAGTGAGGGAGAGACAGTTTCAACAAAGTGTGAAACAGCAAAATAAACCAGAACAAGCAGAAAGAAAGAAAATACCCAGTAATACAGAAAGGAGATGAAATAGGGATATCAAATGAAGACAAATCAGAAATTATGATAAATGATTTTTTAAAGATATTCATAGTTCTAATAATTTAACAGAAGAGGAGAGCCGTCACCTTATCGTGGTGGAGGGGTTTGTGTGTCCCAATGATCCTAGGAGCTAAGTTGTCTGGGGCTTTATGCCCCTGGCAGGGTCACCCATGACAAACATGTCCTAGGTGAGGGACCAAAGCACGGCTCAAAGACCCCTTATGAAGAAGACAAATTATGGACTCAGGATTCCCTTGCCCGGATGCGGGTCACCGGGGCCCCCCTCTGGAGCCAGGCCTGGAGTTGGGGCTCGAAGGAGAGCGCCTGGTGGCTGGGCCTGCACCCATGGGGCCCGGCCGGGCACAGCCCGAAAGGGCCCATGGATCCCCCTTCCCATGGGCTCACCACCTGTGGGAGGGGCCATAGGGGTCGGGTGCAGTGCGAGCTGGGCGGTGGCTGAAGGCGGGGACCTTGGTGATCCGATCAACGGCAACAGAAGCTGGCTCTAGGGACGTGGAATGTCACCTCTCTGGCAGGGAAGGAACCCGAGCTGGTGTGTGAGGTCGAGAAGTTCCGACTAGATATAGTCGGACTTGCCTCCACACACACCTTGGGCTCTGGTACCAGTCCTCTCGAGAGGGGTTGGACTCTCTTCCACTCTGGAGTTGCCCACGGTGAGAGGCGCCGAGCAGGTGTGGGTATACTTATTGCTCCCCGGCTCGGCGCCTGTACGTTGGGGTTCACCCCAGTGAACGAGAGGGTAGCCTCTCTCCGCCTTCGGGTGGGGGGACGGGTCCTTACTGTTGTTTGTGCCTATGCACCAAACACAAGTTCAAAGTACCCACCCTTTTTGGAGTCCTTGGAGGGGGTGCTGGAGAGCGCTCCCGCTGGGGACTCCATCGTTCTGCTGGGGGACTTCAATGCTCACGTGGGCAATGACAGTGAGACCTGGAAGGGCGTGATTGGGAGGAACGGCCCCCCCGATCAGAACCCGAGCGGTGTTCTGTTATTGGACTTCTGTGCTCGTCACGGATTGTCCATAACGAACACCATGTTCAAGCATAAGGGTGTCCACATGTGCACTTGGCACCAGGACACCCTAGGTCGCAGTTCGATGATTGACTTTGTGGTCGTGTCATCGGACTTGCGTCTGCATGTCTTGGGCACTCGGGTAAAGAGAGGGGCTGAGCTGTCAACTGATCACCACCTGGTGGTGAGTTGGCTCCGATGGTGGGGGAAGATGCCGGTCCAACGTGGCAGGCCCAAACGTATTGTGAGGGTCTGCTGGGAACGTCTAGCGGAATCCCCTGTCAGAAGGAGTTTCAACTCCCACCTCCGACAGAACTTTGCTCATGTTCCGGGGGAGGCGGGGGACATCGAGTCCGAGTGGACCATGTTCCGCGCCTCCATTGCTGAGGCGGCCGACCAGAGCTGTGGCCGTAAGGTGGTCGGTGCCTGTCGTGGCGTCAATCTCCGAACCCGTTGGTGGACACCATTGGTGAGGGATGCCGTCAAGCTGAAGAAGGAGTCCTATCGGGCCTTTTTGGCCTGTGGGACTCCTGAGGCAGCTGATGAGTACCGGCTGGCCAAGCGGAATGCAGCTTTGGTGGTCGCTGAAGCAAAAACTCGGGCATGGGAGGAGTTCGGTGAGCCCATGGAGAAAGACTTCCGGACGGCTTCTGGTCCACCATCCGACGTCTCAGGAGGGGAAAGCAGTGCACCATCAACACTGTGTATAGTGGGGATGGGGCGCTGCTGACCTCGACTCGGGACGTTGTGAGCCGGTGGGGAGAATACTTCGAAGATCTCCTCAATTCCACCAACATGCCTTCCCATGAGGGAGCAGAGTCTGGGTTCTCTGAGGTGGGCTCTCCTATCTCTGGGGTTGAGGTCACCGAGGTGGTTAAAAAGCTGCTTGGTGGCAATGCCCCAGGGGTGGATGAGATTCGCCCGGAGTTCCTCAAGGCTCTGGATGTTGTAGGGCTGTCCTGGTTGACACGCCTCTGCAACATCGCGTGGACATCAGGGACAGTGCCTCTGGATTTTTAAGAAGGGGGACCGGCGGGTGTGTTCCAACTAGAGGGGGATCACACTCCTCAGCCTCCCTGGTAAGGTCTATTCAGGGGTGCTGGAGAGGAGGGTCCGTCGGGAAGTTGAATCCCATATTCAGGAGGAGCAGTGTGGTTTTCGTCCTGGCCGTGGAACAGTGGACCAGCTCTACACCCTTGGCAGGGTCCTCGAGGGTGCATGGGAGTTCGCCCAACCAGTCTACATGTGTTTTGTGGACTTGGAGAAGGCGTTCGACCATGTCCCTCGGGTGGTCCTGTGGGGGGTGCTTCGGGAGTATGGGGTACCGAACCCCCTGATACGGGCTGTTCGGTCCCTGTACGACCGGAGTCAGAGTTTGGTCCGCATATCCGGCAGTAAGTCGGACTCGTTTCCGGTGAGGGTTGGACTCCGCCAAGGCTGCCCTTTGTCACCGATTCTGTTCATAACTTTTATGGACATAATTTCTAGGCGCAGCCGAGGCGTAGAGGGGATCCGGTTTGGTGGCCTCAGCATTGCATCTCTGCTTTTTGCAGATTATCTGGTTCTGTTGGCTTCATCAAACCGTGACCTCCAAGTCTCATTGGAGTTCGCAGCCGAGTGTGAAGCGGCTGTGATGAGAATCAGCACCTCCAAATCTGAGACCATGGTCCTCAGTCGGAAAAGGGTGGCGTGCCCTCTCCAGGTCGGGGATGAGATCCTGCCCCAAGTGGAGGAGTTCAAGTATCTTGGGGTCTTGTTCACGAATGAGGGAAGAATGGAACGAGAGATCGACAGGCGGATCGGTGCAGCATCTGCAGTGATGCGGACTTTGTATCAATCCGTTGTGGTAAAGAAGGAGCTAAGCCGAAAGGCGAAGCTCTCGATTTACCGGTCGATCTACGTTCCTACCCTCACCTATAGTCACAAGCTGTGGGTCGTGACCGAAAGAACGAGATCCCGGATACAAGCGGCCAAAATGAGTTTCCTCCGCAGGGTGTCCGGGCTCTTCCTTAGAGATAGGGTGAGAAGCTCGGTCACCCGGGAGGATCTCAGAGTAGAGCCGTTGCTCCTTCACATCGAGAGGACCCAGATGAGGTGGCTGGGGCATCTGATTTGGATGCCTCCCGGACGCCTCCCTGGTGAGGTGTTCCATGCACGTCCAGGGACGACCCAGAACACGCTGGAGAGACTACATCCTTCAGCTGGCCTGGGAACGCCTCGGGATATCCCCGGAAGAGATGGATGAAGTGACTGGGGAAAGGGAAGTCTGGGCGTCCCTGCTAAAGCTACTGCCCCCACGACCCGACCTCGGATAAGCGGTAGAAGATGGATGGATGGATGGATGGATGGAAAACGAGGAAGGGAAAAAACTAAACGATGATGCTGGGGCATGAGAAAGAAATGAGAGTTTTAGCAGTGTATTGGATATAACCTTTACATTGCAGGAAATGAGGAGAGCAATAGATAAGTCTGGAATAACCTCCCCCCGGAAAGATCAGATCTGTTATATTATGTTAAAAATGTTGGGTAGAAAGACAGAAAATAAACTGTTGGAAATCTACAATAGAATATGTGAAAAATGCAAGCTACCAAATAGCTACCAAATAGCTGGAAAGAAGTGGTCAAACCGATAATAAAGCCAGGGAAAGACCCCACAAATCCAGCGAGTTAAAGGCCCATTGCACTTACATCAAACATAGGGAAGGTTATGGAAAGGATGATAGTAGGTAGACTAAATTATTATTTAGAGAAGCAAGGACTCATATCTTCATATCAAAGTGGGTTCAGGAAAGGAAGGCGAACAATAGACCTGGTGATTTGTAAGGAAAATGAAATAAGAAAAGCACAAGCCAACAAAGAATTATTACTAGTAGTATTTGTATTTTTTGATGAAAAAAAGCATATGATGTGGTGTGGAAGAAGGGGTTATTGATAGAACTGTATAAAATGGGGATTAATGGATGAACATTTAATTGGATCCAAGATTTTTTGTTGGACAGGCAGATTCAAATAAAGATGGGTACTACTTCATCTAATGCTTATAAGGTGGAAAATGGCACACCTCAGGGGAGTGTTATAAGTCCGTTATTGTTTTATATTATGATTAATGACGTTTTTGCAGAAATAGACCCAGATATAGGAAAGTCATTGTTTGCGGATGATGGAGCACTATGGAAGAGAGGCAATAATATCCAGTTTATCCACAATAAGATACAGAAAGCAATTGGGATTGTTGAGAAATGGTCATATAGATGAGTTGGGTTTTCTGGTGAAAAGACAAAGGTAGTGTTGTTTACTCGGAAACGGGTAAAGATGTGTCGATAAAGATGTACGGAAAACAGAAGAAGTTTGTTTATTTAGTTTTTTAGGTGTTGAATTTGACCAAAAGATGACATGGAGTGAGCATATAACCAAGTTTGAGAAAAAATGCAAAATGGTTTTAAATATAATGAGAAGTCTTGCAGGGTCAGATTGGGGAGCGAGTAAAAAGGCCTTAAAAAACATTTATGTTAGTTTAATGCAATCAGTATTGGACTATGGAAGCCTGGTCTATAGAGGGGCAGCAAAAGCACTCCTGAAAAAACGAGAAGGCATGCAGAACATGAAGATTATGCTGCGGTCCTTTAAAGTTCCAGTCCACCTCCGCAGTAAGTGATAATCCGATCAGGATAAAATATACTGGGATCTGTAACACATAAAACAAACTTGCTGTTTTTCTTGGTCATGTCACATTTTTTTTACCATGCAGATCACATAAAGGCTCATCTCCTAAATGTGCATAGAGAAAAATATTTGTCAATTCTCTTAAGCCCGCTTGTCGTTTATTCATCAGAACTAAATCCTTTTCAAACATTATTTAGCCTTGAGTACTGCCTCATGGCACAAGCAGCGACAGATGCAGGCATGAGGTAGCAGAACTAAAGAGTGATCGTGAGAAACATATTTCAACATGTTTATGTCCAACACATTGCATATGTGTTTTATATCAGTGTACCTCGCTGATTGGCTGGGTAAGAATCACAAGGTCCTACAACCTCTAGGAATGCATAAACATACCAGTTTTCATCATGTGCACAGGTGACCAAATATGGTAAAACTTTGACTGATAAAGGTTAATCATGGGAAATGTCTATTTATTTGCACTTGCTTACAAATCCATTGCAACTTGCTGCCAATTTTGTTTTGAGTTTGTTGTTACATCTCTGTCGGGCCAATTATACTACTATTACTCGTGTACTCACTCTAGTAGTCTCGCACTATTTGCATATCTGTTGGTTGCCAATACTGGTCACACATGTGCCTAAGTCGCATCTGCAACATTTGCACAATCGATATGGTCGCAGATTATTGCACTACTAGTAACTTTAAAGTGCATCAATTTCTTGAAGTCTCTGCGCCCTTTGCACAATGGTCATTGCACCGGACTATTGTTCTATTAGCCATTTCAAACTGCTCTAATTGCTAGAGAACTCTGCATCTTTTTGCACAATTGTCAAAAAATAAAAAAAATTACCAGCATTACCACATTACTGGTAAACTTTTATTGCTCAGTGACTGTGTTTTTTATGTCTTATTGTCTCAAAAGTATTCTATGTCAATTGACTGTCTGTTGTCACACTAGAGCGGCTCCAACTACCGGAGACAAATTCCTTGTGTGTTTTTTATATACTTGGCAAATAAAGATGATTCTGATTCTCATTCTGATTCGGTTGATTCTGAAAAACAGCTCATTTTTAGTCAGGGTCACTCCCACTATATTCCCAGGCAACATGAAAAAAAAAGAAATGAATCAATAAAACCAAGCGAATGGCAGATGTTGTTTACACTTTTTTTTTAAATTAGGCTGATGATGCTCTTGTACTAGTGGAGTGAATGGATGTCTATATTACTGACCTTGCTAACTTGCCTCAGGAGTGTCTCGCTCTTCAGGTGTCTTGGTTAAAGACCAAAATCCAGGGATTCATACTGTATGGGTGGAACAAGTATGGACATTATAAACAGGTTCATTTACCTTGAAATTTGTATATGCACTCATGGTGACCAAGCTCTTGAAGTCAACAGATGTCTAAGCCAAGTACTGAGCGTAATGAAGTGTAATATGTAACTCTCACGGGAGAAAAATTGAATTTCTAGGTGCACTTTTTTTTCTTTTTTTCTTATTTTTTAGATTGAAATTTAGACCAGCGACTGTCTGTATGTGTGAACGATTCCCCCTCCCACCATTGCTGACCTGCACTCGCACTACTTTATAAGCATTCAGAATTTGGATTATTGCAGTTTTTATGATTTTGTGGATTATTTCTACTTGTTCTGTTAATTTATTTGGTGCGCCCAATCATACTACTGACTTTTTTTTATCCATCCATCCATTTTCTGAGCCCTTTATACTCACAAGGGTCACGGGCGTGCTGGAGCCTATCCCAGCTATCTTCGGGCAGGAGGCGGGGTACACCCTGAACTGGTTGCCAACCAATCGCAGGGCAAACATAAGCAAACAACCATTCGCACTCACATTCACACCTAGGGGCAATTTAGAGTCTTCAATTAACCTACCATGCATGTTTTTGGGATGTGGGAGGAAACCGGAGTGTCCGGAGAAAAACCACGCAGGCAAGGGGAGAACATGCAAATTCCACACAGGCGGGGCCGGGATTTGAACCCCAGTCCTCAGAACTGTGAGACAGACGCTCTAACCAGTCGCCCACCATGCCGCCTGACTTTTTTTTATGTTCTCAATTATTTCGTCTTTTTTTTTTCTTTCTATTTATATATTTCTGTTATGTAAGAGACATATTTTTTTGACACGCCTACCATATGCACATGCGTGCATGGCCATTTGTGAACCATCTCTTCCAAGTGTGCCTGAGGAGGGGAGGTGTACTTAACTTTTGAGCAAGGATCAACGCACTCACATGAGCAAATGTACTAGACTTGGTGTCATGTTGCCTTGAGAATGCCTTGAGCCAGGAGAAGTAAACTGCCCTACCACTGGACTAATGGCTCTCCCCTTTGCACACATTTGAATTGTCACAATAAACATATCAACCAAATCACAGGACAATGGGTATTCTTGCATTCCACAGTGCCTTAAATTTGATGAACTTACCATATCTCCTCAGATAATATAGTTTGACATTTTGTCAAAATAGTTTAAATCATTAAAAACGCAGACCTCCATCCATACACGTTCTAAGGCTTATCCTCTTCAGGGTTGTGAGGACAGTTGACTGAGTGAGTGAAAGGCAGACTACACCTTAGGTCGGTCGCCTGTCAATCACAAGAAAGAATACTACAACACTAATAGTGACCCTCAAATGTCTCATTCTTCCAGTGTCAGGAGATTGAACGACAGGTGATGTCTCTTGTAAGACTGTATAACAAACAAAATATTCGTCCTCCAAGCTTCCTGTCTTTGAACTCTCTGCTGAATGCCGTCTCACTAATTAGAATTAATTATTGATCCCTGTGTAAAATGTGCATAATTGGCTGTAAATTGTAATGCAGTAATATGAGTTGGCAACATTGCTCATATTAGGTTTAATGCATTTTCCTTTATAATGTATTATTTTAATTGTTCCATAAAGCCGGTGTAACTTCTCTGAGATGTCTTATCCAAGGACATTCCCAAGCGGGCTACAACAACTGGCTGGGTAGATGGTGGGAATGTTCTGATTATGGAAATTGACTGAATCTGACTCAAGGACCTTCCTTATAATGTTTTTTCGGGTTTTGGCTTCAGAGAGTGGGTGGGGGCTTCCAAGTAACATGAGGACAGCCGGCCATCTCCCCCTTCCTCTCCTCTCCCTCTTCTTTCTCTCTCTGTCTCTTTGTTTATATCATGTACATAGCTCTCTGTATTAAAAAATCCACAAAGACAAGATTGCTTCCTTGATTAGTCTACAAAAGAGGAATTTACAACATAAATATTTGCCACCTACTACACTACATTGCAGGTGCAGTGCCACTTCATCATGATGATTTCAATTTACATGTGCAAAAACTGTAGACACAATGAGTTACAAATACCTCTTAGTTCCGGGAGTTCACTTAAAGCACTTCCCGATGCTGCATGGTCTCTTGTTATTTTTAAGAAAAATAGGACAGGACAGGATGTGGGAAATGAGCAAGGCAGTGCTACTGATGAGTGATGCAGGGGGATGATTTTTTTAGTGTCTAAACACCGATAAGAACCTGTGAGTTGATATTATTTAACCCTATTATTAGTGGTCCCAGCACAAATAATTGAAGCCTATAGCGTCTCTATGGAACTTATGAGTGAATGAACACCACATAACATGTATGTTAGTCAACTGGTGTACGGAGTTGCTGAGCCGGCACATTAAGGAAGGGTGGAGTGGGCCCGGCTCCCTCCACCCACAAGGGGGAGCCAAGCCAGCGAGCCCAGCCAGCGAGCCCATCCCAGGCCGGCCCTCCAGCCCAACCGAAGCACCCTGACCAGTTCCAAAGGGAAGGGCACGGGTACCGGACCACTGCCCCCCAAGCCCAATCCCCCTCCACCCCCCACCTAGCGCGCCCCACCGCCACCACCACCCCTGGAGGGGATGGGGGCTCCAGCCGCCAACAGGGCCCAACGCAGGAGCCAGGTGCCACCTGAAAAAGGTCACAGCCCGCCAAAAGCGAGCCCATGTTAAGCGCCAGTCACGAGAAGTGACGGGCGAGGGTGCCAGGAGAGGGGACATCTTTTTTTTTCATATTAGATTTCATATAAATGCACACACACACACGAGTACACACACACACACACACACAAAGGTGTTGAGTTTAAATTCTGATATAACTCGGAGAATGGAAGTAGGAGAATATAACTATTCAAATGCGATTCCTTCTCTGAAAAGAGCTTGACCTTCGGTCCAACAAGCTGGAAAAACTGTGCTCCTAACACATGAATGGAAAGTATGAGTAAACATACTTGCCACTGTGTTTTTCTGACCTTCTGAGATGTGCTCACCCTCAGCCTCAGACAGCAAACGCGTTCACGCTCACATCTGAAGAAGCAAAGAAGTCCCCTTGCAGCCCCCAGCCACCTCACACCCGCATCCTCCTCCTCCTCCTCCTCCTAACAAAGCCGCTTCCAGTAGGTACACGTAAGCACAATCCCTCTTGTAGCAAAAGCAATTAGAATTAGACACATTCAAGTTTTGTCTAAGTTTGATATTCCAAATTTAAAGTTAGCCAAAGTTGAATGTGCAAACTTTTTATTCTGTTATGACAATACCTTGCAAACTATGCCTGTGGCAACACAAAAAGAGTGAAAGTAAGTCTTAGTAACAATTGGGTAAAGTTCTGTTTTCTCCATGTTTGGTATTTGCAAATAAAAGTAACTGAAGATTCTAAAAAAAAAAGAACATCACCATTTGTTTCCATTTCGCTGAACATTGGTGTGCAAAACATAATTGTAAACATGGGCAATTTTTTCCAGTGTTTCTACAAGAATTCCGAACCAAAGGCTGGACAAAATGATAGATTTTTCTGAAGTTTTAATTTAAAATAAACTGATCCTTTTTTAAACTGATTTTTAGCAAAACCTCCACCTCAGAATTTTGTCTTAATGCATTCACCAATCTTCCTGCAGGTGCAAATCACTGTAATGTCACACATAACAATTTAAACTACTATCCAATTGAAGAACTGTTTAAGTAAATAAAGGCAATTTAGTATAAAGTGATAAGGATATGCACTTCTACCAGTGTGTTGGACAGAATAGGACATTAAACCTTTTGTACATTTCCAAATAATTCTCATAGTAGATTCTCAGGCCAAGCTAAGTGTGTTAAAGGGGTAAAGGGTTTTGTGGCAGCCCCACTGAGGTCAGGTTTGGTGATGGAGAAAAAGTGCTCTCATATTCCCCCCAGCCTTGAGGTCCTGTCTGTATTCAACTTTGATTGACAGCGTCGGTTCATGACAGCCATTCATAATGCAGAAAGGCTTGAGCAAAGACAGGCTCATGGGCAGCATGACACATTACAACCTTGAAATAGCCAAGGCTTTGTTTGCTTTGCGTAGACCCACCAGTCGCTTTCTATCTCACCTTTTCTCCTCCGCCCCTTCCTAGCGTCAACTCATAATGGACATTGAATGATCTTGCTTAAAACCTGTGCTGGTCACAATGAATAGCAAAGCAGCCACTTAAAGACTGAATATTACATAAAGCAAGGGGTTTGATTCCTTATGGATGGAAGTATTAGTCATCCAAAGGAGAATGTACCTGTGGATGGCATTTCTTCTTCTTCTTTCTATATATATAGACAGATTTTTAACTGCGCTACCCACTTGGAGATGTACTGACAACTTATTCGTGTAAAATCATACAAGGACAGGGGAAAGAGCCCATTAGTTAAAAGTAGTATTATGATGAAGCAGACTTAATAGATCTAAAATCTAAGTGAAAAATTATAACCAAACAGGTATTAAGTGTAAACTCTGTCTCTCTGACTCTCTCATGTCGACAGTCATGCAATTTGGAGAGAACATGTAACAAGGAAATATGTTTCCCCAATGTTAGGGGGAAAATATGCCTAAAAAGTCACAACAATAGCCTTCTGAGGCTTCACCAGATCTCATAAGTACAGTGGCCTGGAAGTGCAAATAACAAATATGGCTAGAGTGGCAATAAGGTTCCAACAATGGCAAAGTCAGAATGGAATGCACAACAGAAAGTGTGCTGCGTTTTACCTTACGTGAACGGACTCAACTCCGTGGAGGTTAGAGGCAAGTTGATCACCGCCTCGCTCGTCTTCACTGGCTGACTAGCCAATTGATTACTTTTAGGTTTCATTTTAATTACAGTTTACTACTTTTAAAGTTGTATGACTGTTAATACATTATATTGTTACTGACAGTTGGTAAAGAGTTTTAATAATAGTTTGACCCTGGTGCGAATTCATAAAATTTTCAACCTTTCCTCTGGAAAAAAGCTTTGAATGGATTGCGTTCTGATAAAAAGCGCCACTGTATTTGTTTTTATGTGATTGACAGGTGATAGGTCCAGGGTGTATCCCGCCTCTCGCCATCAGTCACCTGGGATACGATCCAGCTTCCAGGTCAACCTGAACCAGATAATTGGCAAAGAAAATGTTTGGGTATACAGGCGTAGTTGTTCAGGGAACACTGAGTGACAAACGTAAGTGTAGCTATCCATGTATCTGTATTGCAAACAATGCAACTCTAACCCGGTTTTTCTACCGCACAGAATCAGAATCACAAAGAAGAATCTAAGTGCAGGATGTATTTTGTGGGACACGGTACCACTGTCAAAACATATACCATGTAATATCTTGTCACCATGCCCCGCCCCCAGCTCTCTCTTAAAATCTAGGACATTCTTCTTCATGATCACTGTGCAAGGGTCTCTGCGGTACACCAAGACTCAATGCCAAAATGCACCTCTCTGACTGGCACTGCAAAGCTTTGCTCACAAGAGGAAGAGGTAGTAATTGCGTTGCATCCATTCATAGAATTATTCGATTTGGAGGAAGATGAAGGAGAATAGATGAGAAGATGGCATCATTCTCATTACACTGTTGTAGCGGACATGCGCGCCGCAACTTTGAGGCGCCACAGAGACTCGCGACCACCTCAGAACCACCACTCCTCCACGCTGCCTTGCTGTGAGACGGTGACTAGGACAGGGCCTGGTGTACGTCAAGTGGACCTTAACCTAATTAGCAGCTTCCCTTCAAATCTTGATTCCTGTCTTCAAAAGTCTCCTTCCCCGACCAAAAGGTTGGAGGGACACTCCCTTCAAGCAGACTATGTGGTTAATATTCACCCGTGAGGCGCCACCCACTGGCATTGAGAGAAACTGGGAGCAGAACTTGTGGACGTGCCTTTGATGCTTGTTAACGGAAAATAAAATGTCCGTTTTTATATCTTGCACAGTCTGTAGAAATATTCCAAATGTATGCCTTGGTGTCTGAGTCCCCATTCACCACGTGCGCGAACGCCCGCCGCAACCAAGCTGGCGGCGTTTTCGATCGAAGAAGTCGACCATGCGGCTCCGATCGCTTTCCCTAGCCACGATCGGTCGGCGGGGCCTCCACGAGCAGCTGCCGGCGTCCCGGATGGATCCCGCACGCCTCTGAGGACCAGAGCTTGACCCGCCACCAGGTCAACTGGCAGGGACGTTATGAGCGCATCCCAAACGGGACAACAATTTTCTTTTCCTATTTTGTTATTTTTGTGAATCTGTTTTTTCTTCAACCGAACCTTCTTCGTTTCCGCCTGAGGTCCGGAGGAAGACCACCCCAAAGACCATCTGATCAGCGTTCATGAGTCGACACTGCAATCCTTACTATGATGTACAACATCAGTGTTTACTAATTTTGGGGAAATTACTAGCTTCATACAAAATCCCAATTTTGCATTCTCTCGCTCTGACTCAACGCATTAAACACTCACACGTTCATTTAGTTTAGCCCAGCAACCACACACGAGGTCCTCTTTTCCATCTTCGTACGCCTTATTTTCTTTCTTTCATTTACCCTTAGTGTTATGTTCTTGTTGTAGGTTGTAGTTGTGTGTTTCATTAAATATACCATAAAATTCTACTCGTGGTCGTATTTTGTGTATGTTCTGAATTTAAGTAAACCTCTGTAACCTAGTACTCAAAATGTCGTAGAGTGTAGCAACCTACAGATCAGAGACTGATTAAAAAGGTTTGTCGTCATGTCACCTAAAGTTAAGCTTGAAAATTTTGACGTGGTGCCCTTTTCGAGACATTAGCTTGATTTTAACAATTAAATGAAAATTACGACAAACCGGAAGTAACGCAAACGTCACACCCGGCTTATTACTTTATCCTAAATTAATTACAATTCTTATTTCATACAAAATCGCTACACTGTATATTTGTTGCAAAGACCAACAAACAAGAGACAAGGAGCTACAAGTTTACATGAATTAAATACAATGAAATTGAACGGGACAATGAACTATCAGAAAAAAATCGTTCATTATGCATGTACAAAATAACATTGAAAAAGTGTAATTTTTAAAGTATGATTCATATCAAAGAAAATCATGACACATTGGCCATTGCACTATTAAGTTAATGGGCATCTCAGTCTTTGATGCAGCATGTTCCTCCTGATGGTGGCCTTTAGAATAAAGACATTACACACTGGTTTGTAAATTATGTTATTATGGTATGAAAATGGTCAGAGTGGTTTTAAGGCGTTGGTTTGCTTGCAATTTCAAGAGGTCCTTGAAGAGATGCAGTAAAGCCTATGAAACAAACAAGCCGTTGCTCTCTATGATGCCACAGGGTGGTGCTGAAATCCTGCACTCCTTTTCTCCCCGATTCCACCATACAGTAGGTGTCCCACAGTGTGATGTTGGGGAAGGAGATTTGTAACATAAGCAAGCGAGTCAGTTGCAGTCTTGCTAGAATATAAAAGTAATAAGAAAAAATTACAACTACAATACAATGATTTAGTAAATACAATGAAGATCCAATGACTTGAATAAGTTACAATTTATACACACAAGTAACAAAAGCCTGTGTTTTGCAATGAGCATCCTCTGATGATTTTCTGCTTTCACATGCTGAGATTTAAAACTAAAGTATTATTGAATAAAAAAAAGTAAAAAATTGATTTGTTCAACATACTCAGGCTCTCACTGTAAAACATGCAGGTATTGATTGAGCAAATGGTTTCAGATCAATAAAAAGAAAGCTTACCTTTTTGTATATATTTCCACAGAATGTGTCTGGGGGGGTGCTGAACTTTATTAAAAGAAAGGAAAAAAAACATTTCAAAGCTGAAGAGAGAGACTCATTCTAAAAGGTTTTGGGTGTACCACTCCGGAACTGGTGTGTTTCCCCAAACTCCCACACAGTGTAGCATATGACTGCCAGGGAGCGGAAAATTAATTAGCACACAGAACAAGGTTAGGGACACATAATGAAAGTTATTGGCCATGTCACTTCCATCATCATTTCCCCTGCTCCTCTATGACTTTTCACCCGCTTAGTCGGGTGTGAAATGGGAGCTAGAATGTGCCTTCATACCTGCGCCACAAACATATCCTATGCTATATTTTTAACAGGCTTCACACATGGCTGATCAAGGCACTTGAACTAATGGTGGGTGGATGGCGCACCCTGATGAGGAGTGCTTTGGCCTCATCATTCTACGTCATTCCAGAACATGAAGGCATCAGTCGGTCAAAAAAAAGGTCATTGCATGGCTTAACGTTTTAGTGTTTTTTACATCTTTATTGAACATATACACACAAAAAAATCAACAAGATAGTCTATTGAGACAATGGCAAAAAAATAAAGAATAAAGGAACAATAAACACAGGAGGTACAATGTATTATTTTCTCATTTAAATAAATGGAAGTGCCATTAATCCAGTCCAGCCCTTCCCAAACAAAAAGACAAAAAATGTATTTTAATTAGGAAAAATAGCATTCCATAAAATTGTACTTTATAAAAACATTAAGCAATGACATAATTCAATAGTATTAAATATAATTACAGTCCTCTATTTTTTGTCACAGTGCATCAATTGAATGGACATTGTGTTGCGCCTTCTGGTGTGACCACCTAGACCACGTGGGGGCAGTGTAAGATAGACAGACATACTGTATATACTGTGCACAGTTTTTTGTTTTTGACAAATATTTTATTGTTTTCCAGTGTTTTCCTCAGGGGGAGCACTCTGCAATGAGAGCTGTGATGGGCCATGGTTTGTGGTCTTTCCTCTTGGGGTCCCCAGTAACCGTAGGTGCAGGTTCTTGTTTCACGGCTGCACGGGGGCTCCATCTCGGTGGCCTGTGGCCGCGGCCTATGGTCTTGTCCTGGTGAGGACAGCTCACTGAGATGGTGTTTCTTCACCTGGATGCTCTGTACTCAGCCTCAGGTTGTTAGGTCAATACGGTATTATTTTTAACCTCTATGTGTGTCCGTGTGCGGTGGGCAGGTTTGATTTATTTGTATATTTTATTTTATTTGTATATTTTAATTAATGTACAGCGCTTTGTGTTGCATAGTTTGGTATGATAAACTTTGACGAACATGTAAAGGTAGATTAACTGCTTTGGAGGTGAGATAGGGCTATATTGTTACGTGTGTTTCACTCTCATTAGAATTGCATTGGAAAAAAAATAAAAATAAACCCAAAACATTCTTGAATAGCAAGGGATAAACCATCAATTAGCGTTTTGGGGATGGAAGAAAGAAAAAACCGAAAAACAAAAAGAATTGAAAAAAATATTTGGAAAAACGGGAAAAAATTTAAAAAAGAAAATTGAAAAAAATTTTGAAATAATGTAGGTGAATCCATGGGTACTGAACTGCGAGTATGCGAATGTCCACTATACACCTACCTGTATCTTGAGATGAAGGCTCAGCTCTCCGGCCAGACCAATCACAATCCTTGACCGGTGCTTATTAAAGTAACAAGCTAATTTACTTTACAATACATTTTTTTTAAATTTACAATAATGTAGAGCAGGGGCCCCCAACCAACATGGCCGTGCAGAGAGACCAAAAAACAAAATATTTTAGTTGAGCAAAATTGAACAAAATTTGAGCAAGTTCAGGTTCAAACCATTTCATTAACCCGGAGTTACTGTATGCTAGTTATCACAGAATACAAAGGGAGTCCATTTAACCGTTTTCCGGGTTTGGTCAAGCATATAGCGGAAGTGGAGTTGTGATGTTAACTTCGGTCTACAGCAGAGGGTGATATTGCCCAACTTGCCAGCCCTCAAAGATTGATGAAGATTCCTTAATTAATTAAAATCAGGGGTGTCAAACTAATTTTTTGTCATGGGCCACATCGTAGTTATGACTTCCCTCGCTACGACTGTGAACCCTGTTTTGGCAAATCTTTTTCTGACATGAATTTTCCAACACAACCCATATAAATGAAAGATTACCTCATGTACTGTAATTACATACAGTATATGGAACACATTGATGAATAACCAGTTTTGAAATCAGCCTATAAAAACATGTTTTTCAACTATTACATTTCTTTTCAAAGGGGGCTTGGTAACAAAAACAAATGCTTGCAAATATCTCAATGGTATTACACCGGGCCACCAGTTTGACACCTGTGCTCTAAATAATTATTATTCCACGAACTCAATATCAATCTGAATACCATGTTTTGACTAATGCTGGCGCATACTGTACATCGTAATCTTGCAAACACTTTTTTGGGGGGGAGCGGGGGGGGGGGGGGGGTATTTTAAAGTGTCCCGTGTCTTCACAATTTCAATGACATTCACAAGTCTCAGGAAAAATCCATGTTCTATGATTTTGAGGCAGCCTCAGCTGTCAATAAATCACACATCTTTGTTGTGTTCGCATTCATTACCAGTTTAGGTGAAGTGAGTGGGCAGTCTGGACAGGATTCTACTTTTATTATTGTCACCTTGCTTTCCTACATTATATTATGTTGTATTTTCTGTTCTATAGTTATCATCACACTTTTCGTCTTTAGAGTCACTGACTCAAAAATACTTTTAAATACTGAAATACCGATCTTTTGGATTAAAAATGTGGAAGGCCCATGAGATTTGGAGATCTCACTTTATGTTATATATGACGATGAAATAAATCTGGATTTTCTTTTGGGACTTTTGAGGCCTATTTTGAGGAGCATTAGACTTTAGAAGTTCCACTGTAACTCAAAAGATGTGGCTTCCACTAATCAGCATTACGTTTCACACAAATCCTAGACATTTTCTATATGGCACTTCTGCAGGGAACTGCATCTGCCACTAGAACATACAATTGGAATTTGAGAGAAGTTTATGTCTACCCGGGAACAATGAGCAAAAGAACATATCAGAAGATCACTGCTGACTGGTGTGCTATTCTTGACACTGTGTAGTAATACATAAGTACGCAACAAGTTTCAGTTGTGTATGGTAATTATGAGTATTTATAGTGATTTTGTTTTTAGATTGTGTCAGCATATTTATGTACTCATAATCTCTGATCCATTTTCCATTGTGCATAGCAAACACAGCAATAGGATGTAATAATGAGGGCTTGTTCACACCGTCTATTTAACTAACAAGCATTGTTTTGTGCTGTGTAGCATCGGCTGCCTTAATTGGGCCGCTCGTAGCAACCTTAACATTTTATAGAAAATCCCCTGAATAAATACATTCTAGCGAGCCAAAAAATATATATATATAGTAAAAGACTTAGAAAGTATGCAAACACATATGGTATGCGTTTAAACATTGTATGTGATAGGCCTCCTACTATAGCCTTGGAAGGGTGTGACTTTTTCTCAGCAAAGTGTGTACATTAGTGAGTCAAGGTGTTAATTGAACGAAGCTTTTCAAGAGCCGCAGCCTTTAGTGGCAGAAAGTAATGAAAACGCACACGCACAAACACATGAAACATAAATACAAAACACACTTACTTCTATCTAATTTATGTACAATACAGGATAAAGACTATTGTCAGTATTGGAATCCAACGCACACCGCGCCAAGATCTTCCTCCCATCCCCCCTCGCCTGAAACCACCGTCCACTAAGATGCGAAGGGCCCCTCCTCCACCCATGAAGAACCTTATCTGCAAATCTGACTGATATCTACGGGGTCTTTTCCAGAATAAGTCAGACCTCTATGTCGATCAGACATTTTTTATCCCTGTAATTACAAGGGACAGAAAGTTGGTCAAACAAATATGGCACAAAAAAAGTAGAACTACAAACTTATTGAGGATAAAATGTGAATTTATCAAACTATTGTCTACAGTTATTTCTGCGAGACTAGCTCTTTTCAATATCAGATCACTGGGTAATAAATCAATGTTGATTAATGACATCATTACAACATATGATCTGGACATTTTGTTCCTAAATGAAACGTGGTTATCAGAAAGTAGCTGTAATACCATTTTAAATGAGGCAACACCAGCAAATTTAAATTTCATGAACAAGTGTCGAATAGGAAAAAAAGGCGGTGGTATTGCTGTTAGTTTTAAGTCATTATTTCAGTGTAAAGAAATTATACTGGGTGATTTGAGTTAAAGGTTATTGTTTTAATAATTTATAGGCCTCCAAGATACAATGGAAAATTTGTGGAGGACTTTTCAGAACTGCTGTCGGTTATTTGTACTGACTACAACTAATTTCTCATAACGGGAGACTTTAACATTCATGTTGACAATAACATGGAAGAAAAAATGTAAAAAATGTAAAGAACTCTCTGCTATACTGCTATACACATTTGACCTCTCTCAACATATTAAGAGTCCAACCCACACTCAAGGTCACATCTTAGACCTGGTCATCTCTAAGGATGTTGAAATTCTATCAATTGACATTTAGGATGTGGCTATTTCTGACCATTTTTGTGTATTCTTTCAATTAAATATTCTTCCAAAAGTTCAGACG